>NC_067224.1:45186490-45256703 GCF_019924925.1 Ctenopharyngodon idella
TGTATGTTTGTTCTATTGTATTTGTGCAATTCCTCGTAACTCCATGTAGCCAATAAGTGTATCATTCAACTTCTCATGGTCTAAAATCGCAATACTTGTAAAATCGCAATTCTTAAAAATCAGAATGCATATCATATCGCACCCAAATATCGTGATGTATCGAATCAGGGAAATAGGTGCATCATCCCATCCCTAATAAATATAATTTTATATGGTACATTTTTGTACCATAACAATAAAGCGCTAATAAATAATTGCTAAACACACCATTAATGGTCTGATAATGTGTGAGGAGTATCCTCAGCAGTAAAATCAGGAACTGACGTCTCATAAATAAACCAAACTGATTTCAAAGGTTACTAAAAACAAAGTTGAACCCTTGCTGATCAAACACATCCACTTCTTCAGCCTCATACATCAATGAAAGAATTAAAAATTCTCGTGGGAGACGAATGCTGCACTTAAAGGGCTGATAATACTCAAAATATGAAGAGAAACAACATTTTATGAAAATGATAAGTATGAAACAGCCTGTTGTACTCATACAATGGATGTTCAGTCAAGTTAGCTGAAGATGCTCATAAATAAACGAGGGTCTTTGATTTCACCTCGAGACCGTAATCGAGTTAATTAGCACAATAAACGAAATGAATAATCTGTGTATAATTACACACATACAACATGAGCGCTCTGATATGGAACTCATTCACACATTACACGCTAGTTAGCATTAGCTGCTATCGCACTGTGTTTCTGTTCTTAAGAACAAAAGCCACATTCAAATACAGCTTTAAACGTATGTCGTTTCATTTATTTCCAGATGTACAGGAATACCAATAAGCGTCTCAAGAAAAGACCATAAATATAAGGCTAATATTGCTATTTTATTAAATTCTCAGTCAGGTCAGCGGCCCGGAGGCGACTCTCGGCTGTGTGTCAAAACCTACCGAACTCCCTATTTAGACATTATTTCCAGATCTTCAGACGCGCACTTAAACTCTGGAACGCGCATAAATGATCCAAAACATTCGAAAGGAGGTCGAAACGTTGTTTTCAAACGCTCGAGCCGCGCCTATGACAGCCACAAACGTTGTCTAGGTAGGGAACTCGCTAGGTTTTGACACACAGACCCTCTCTCTCTCACCTGGACGTGAAGACTTTAGAGCAGCTGATGGAGCTGCTCAGGTCGCACAGGGCGCGGTAATTGGCGTCGCGGGTCTTTTCCCTCTCCACATGGAATGCGTACAGGGATATCAGAATTCCTGAGAGACACACGAGCAGCCGGACTATCCGCTCCCAGCGAGGGGTGGACACTCGCAAGACGGGCGCCGCCATTTTTTCCCGGCCTTTGCACGAACGCGCGCAGCCTCCCCTGCCTCAACCGTTGGGCGCGCGACGTGGAAAAGCGTCGGGACGTGTCACCAGACCAAAGGGCGTGACTTGATTTTAATGTGGGCGTGGTTTGTTGGACAGGGGCGTGTCTATCAAGCGTCTCGCCATTCTTGTGTCAGTGGGGGCCTTTATAATAAAACAAGATTCAGGGTATCTTTGTGCGGCCCTTTGTACTCTGATTACACACCCGCATGTTGTAAAAAGCTGCAGGCGGGTATATTATACAGAGAGAGAGAGAGAACTTTTGATTAACTTACATAATATTATATATAATATATATAAATGAGGTGTCATCACTTTAACTTGAATATGACTGAAGGAGTTTATGATTGAATAAATGAAAGAATAAATGATTTTATCTCTGATTTGTTAGTTAGAAGATAACATGAATGACAAGACTGTTGCTATCATGGATGATTTTATCATGGAGATTTGTATTAGTTTTTGTATATATTATGTGTATGCATGCATACAGAAATGACTGAATCTTAAAATGTGTCGTGTATTATATTCTAGTGCATTGTATGTTTTATACTGTGCTGAATTGAATTGTGTAATGCATTTTATATAATATAACAGACATTAAACAGAGTTTGAAGTGCTACCTTAGTTAGTTTGATGACAAACTTTGATGAAAGTTTAAAATAACTTTGAAAAGCTTTAAGTTTGAAAGTAAAAAAAAAATGTTACTAGCCTGTATTAACATGTTGCTAGCATGATTTACCACATTGCTAACATGTTTTAACACATTGTTAGCTTGTTTTAGCATGTTGCTAGCATGATTTAACACATTAACTTGTTTTAGCATGTTGCTAGCATGATTTAACACATTGCTAGCATGTTTTAGCATTTTGCTAGCATGATATAACATATTGCTATCATGTTATAACATGTTGCTAACATAATTTAACACATTACTAGCATGTTGCTAGCCTGATGACGACGTTTTCATGTCACCGGAAATAGAGTCATCAGTGTCCCAGTGTGTAGTGAGCTAGCGTCCTTTACTGTCCTTACCAGTGCCCGAATTTGTGTACACGATATAACTGATTCATGAGCTCGGGAGCTAAGAAGCTGATTGAGACGCACCCTAACACATTGATGGCTTGTTTTAGCATTTTGCTAGCATGATTTAACACATTGTTAGCTTGTTTTAGCATTTTGCTAGCATGATTTAACATGTTGCCGACATGATTTAACATGCTGCTAATGTGATTTACCATGTTGCTAGTATGATATAGAACATTGTTAGCATGTTTTAACATTTCGCTAGCATGATTAACATATTGCTAGCATGTTGCTTACATTACCATGTTGCTAGCATGTTTTAACATGTTATTATCATGATTAGTATGTTGCTAGCTTAAGTTAGCATGTTGCTAACATGTTGCTGACATGATTTAACATGTTTTGCTAACATGATTTAATACATTGCTAGCTTGAATTGGCATATTAATAGCATTAATTATAACATTGCTAGCACGTTTCTAACATGAGTTGCGTCCCAAATGACGCACTATACATTATACACTTATACATTATGTACTCATGCACTATGTACTCATCCATGTAGTGCGTGAATTGTATAAGGTTATTTTGTCATTTAACATCAGAGTCTGATCCCCTCTCTCCCTCTGCTACATAATTAAAGCTGCGACTTCGTTTTTTCCGTTAATTTAGTGCATCATCCAGGTATTTAAAGTGCACTTTTTCTTTTTGGAATTTTCTGTGTGAACACACTACTCGCACTATTTGTGCTTAAAAACGTCATAGAATAGTGCATAAGTACGCAAATTGGGATGCACCTAAGAATTAACACATTAGCATGGTTTAACACATTTCTAGCATGTTTTTATTGCAAGCATGATTAGCACGTGGCTAGCATGAATTAGCATGTTGCTAATATGATTAGCATGTTACTAGCATGTTGTCCTAGGATAGTCATCAATGCTGCCTTCACGTGCTCTCTGAGTTATTGTAAATATGAGTTCCTAGGTAAAAAATTTGCACATGAATGCCCTCTCATGTTGAAACTTGAATGCGATAAGCTCATAATCACGACTTCAGAAGTCGAAATTATCAAACTGCCTATAGCACATGAAGGCAGCATACGATTTGCTAGTGATAGACAGCTTAAAGGTGCAATATGTAGGATTTATTACTGCTAGAGGTCGCTAGAGGCCTATTCAAAACAAAGGCGTAGCTTGATGACGGCAAGCTTGAGCGCAGAATCTTGGGACATGTGGTCTTCACCTCACAGCCGGTGGACTCAGGAAGAAATTATGTTCATGGATGTGATTATTAACGTTACTGTAGTATGAAGCAGAGCAGGACCGAGTGTTGTGGGAGCTGAATGAGGCCGCTGGAGCGATTGCACAACACACCTCACGAGCAGCGGAACTTTTATTATGACACAGTCGCCAGCGCTGCTTCCGCATTTCTGGTCGTGAGTATGAGGTAACACAGCTCTGTTTATCATATTAGATACATTTGAGTGTGTTGAAAATGTTGTTATAACGTTACTCTGTGCATTCGCTCGGCGGCTGCTGTGAGACACTTGTTTGAGACACACCAGATCGATTTTAGAATATCATATTAAATGCTGGATGGCTTGTGTTGATAAATGGCATGCAATTAATTTTAATACGTATTGTATGATGGAGAAAATTCTGTATTACTGTTACTAAAAATAAAGCTGCATCTGATTATGCTATGTTAGCTACTTCACAAAATAGTGTTTTTCTCTGAGGCATGGTAAAGCATGGTACTCGCAAAAAATCAAGAAAATTAGATTTAAACAATAATACTAAACATGTTGAGCTATATAACAATAATTAGTTTTCTGTCTATAAACGTAACCAAACAGTTGTTCCCTTGTCTATTAAAACGTGTAATAAATTAAAGCATCTTTGGTGTTTCCATGGTTTTTACAAAATAAAACTGGAAACCGAGGGTAACGCGGGTATGACGCAATTGACAGGCCACTCCTCACCTTGGTTAAAATTGCAATTTTCTTATGATTTACAAATATTTGGAAACATTTGGGATATTGTAAGTACTCAAGTGAACAAAATATATAAACACTGGCCTAGTGGTTTTTGGATATTTTACTGCAAAAATCTTACATATTGCACCTTTAAATCCTGTATAAGTCTTCTTGTGCAAAAGTCTTGACCCCCTCAATAAAAGTCTATGGGATTTTTCGTAGTTTTGATAATCCGTTTAAGAAAGATAGTTAGAAAAGATACAGCAACCAGAGTGAGGACAGTCTGAAGGTCTGAGTCGGGTTTGGTGGTTCTAGCTTTGAAAGCTCTAGGAGGAGATACGGTTTAAAATTTAGTCTCAGAAGAAGAAGAAGAAGCTCAAATAGTAGATCAGTATCTCAGATTTGTCAAGCCAACATAATGACATGTTGGCATTAATGAAGTTACACCATGTAGTGAAGCAACACTGCCACACTGTGGCTTCTTTCTGCGACAGCACATGCTTGCATTTTGTATATATATTGCACTGCTTTGGTTCTCTAAAAGTTCCCTGTCATCCACTATAAAAGTAATATGTATTCAACAAAGAATGCAAAACATTTTGTGTCAAATCTAATTATGACCCTGCAGTCGAATGAATTATTATTTTAAGTGAAGGTTTGTAAATGTGCATGCAAACGGTTTGGGGAACCATCTTTATGTATCCATATGTATTCTTTTTGTTTGTTTCAGGTGTAAAATGCAATCACAAAAAGCAGCAAATAAGATTAGAACACCTATTAAAAACAGATGTGCAAAGCTGGGTAATGAGAAGTAACAAACAGTAATAGTGCATTGTACTTCTGTGAATTAAAAAAGGAAAATGCGGAAGTGGGCTTTGTTTTTGCATGGATGCATGGCTAAAAACGGCCCAGCGTCCAGCCAATCACAAGAGCTTTAAACGAACCAATCACACGAGTCCCACTAAAATGCAACCACTCACACGAGAGCAGGGACTCTCAGCCAATCACCCACGAGCTCTAATACCCACGTGACTTTAGCGTTTCAGAAAACTGTGTGACATCAGCTTTGTTTACTCACAGAAGAGAAGCGAAGGGAAGAGCTCGTGCAGCAAGTGTCTATATTCTAACAAACATGGCCGCCGATATCGATAGATTAGTGTCATTTGAAGAGGCGCATTATGATCAATATGACTATTATAACCTGGAGGAATATCCCTGCCATGCTGGAGGAAAAGGCAGAAGTAAGAAGGAGATCGGACTGAACACTAATCGCCATTGTCCAGCTGGGCACGAGAGAAAAATAGCAGGGAAACTGCAAAACAGTGAGATTAAACGCAGGAGAACTAAGAGCTCGTCCTCCTGAGGAAACTGTATCGAGGTAAGTATGATCAGACAAATGTCAGATGTGTTTTGCACACTTCCTGAGAGACATGTCCAGGCCAGTCCTCCACCCTCTTTGTGCAACAACTCCCATTTTATGTAACCGCCAGGGATCACATTTTCATAACATGCACCAATATACGCATCTCTTGTTTGTATATTTGCATATTTTTATTTTATTGCGAATATTCCTCATGCTTTGTTTTTAATTCGATTTTTTTGTGTTACAGAATATGGCCGCACATACTGGAGATGGATGAGTGAAACCGGATCGTGGTCCAAATGTCTGTTCTGCCTTTTTTCCCGACCCACTGAATGTTGATCTCATTCAGCTCGAGGCGCGCGCATGCGCATCTGTTCCACATTCTGCTGCTGTCACGTGATACGCTGGTGTCTGTCGCAGCAGTCTTGACATGAATAGCTTGTGTATGTGTTTGGGTGTTGGGTGTCACGTCTTAAACGTTCACTGACTTTAGAGATAAAATGTGTTCAGCTGATGGAAATTATGTGTTCTTAAAGACACAAGAAAACTTCTGTAACTGTAGTTTAAATAAATTTGCATAATTCTCTATGTGGTGTTTTTTTGTGCATCTGAATATCCACTTTCATTTAAACTTAGCTGGAAGTTTTGGGGATTTCCAAAGTTTGAAAGAAAATAAAATGTGTCAAATGAGTAAATATATGTAGTCTAACATGAGCTTCAGGTTTTGTTTATGCAGCCACACAACTGTCATTATAACAGATCCTCAAAATCATTTTATAGGCTATTAAATTAATGCATATTTGTGTGGCTTATGTGTCTAAATACTTTTGTGTCACTGTATGTATCTTATTTGATAATATGGGAAGGATTATCACAGTTATAAGGTAACTTTTGGCCCTCTAGCGGTTAAAAACAAGATTGCATACATTTTGCGGAAGAATATGTTTTTGTTGTGCTTCGGCTCTACAATTAACCTCAGACACGCGTCAAAGCAGCCGGAGCAACTTCTCTCTATTTACGGATATGACGAGACACGCACGGGCGAGTGACGTATGTACGAAATTCCCCGCGAAAACCATCCCGACAGGTCTAAAATATAAACTCTTATAATAGGCTTACCATCGTGAATCAGGGTAAAACGAAAACACGTTTTGGAAGAAAACATCGATGATGTACATAGACTTAATTTTTGAAAAAAAAAAAAAAAAAAAAAAAAGTTACATAGTGTACCTTTAATGTGGGGAATCGCCTCACAACTGCGATTTTACTTGAGCTACATCTAATATTACAGAGAAGATCAGTTTAACCTGATATCGAAGACTGCATTTTGAGCTCTGTGGCTTCTAGAACAGCCATAACTAAAAATAGTTCAATATTTATCTCTACCCATCCAAACCGTGAGACTAGTGACCTATATTTTCAAGTGTTTAAATAACCGTGATCCTGTTTGAAAATCATGACCACACATTATTCACTGAGATACTCTTGCTTTTCTTAGTGGAAATCTTTTAGTTTATACAATGTATAAACAAAGTGGCAGGGATTCTTTGGATACAAATTAATATCTTGTTTCAAACCCCACCATTTTATTAGAGCATGAATTTATCTAATTAAAAATACACATGCGAAAGCATAAACATTTAATTGTTCATTCATCTTCAGAAGAATTCAATAAAGATGAGATAAAAAAGGATTTCAGAAGAAATGTTTTATCAGTAAGATTGTGGAAATCTGTTGCATTCACAAACAAAAGTTCAAAAGCTTTCTCTGCCCATGCTGTTATGGAAAGTCTGAAGAAGAAATCTTGATACTAAGACTGAACATGTGCACTGGTACATCATGTGTGTACCATAAAAACCTGAGTGATCACATTTTGTCCATCTGATTTCATGCACAGCATACATACATTGTCATATACATCTAAGAATACACATGAGTCTGATATGATTTGCAAAGTGAAGCAATGAAGTAATGTGATATGCTTTAATTCCCTTATATTACAAAGTGGCATGCATTACATTAATATGGGTAATATACTGTAAATCGAATGTTTCTAGATCTGAATTCTATTTGATCCAGAACTGGATCTAAAATTGGCACTGGAACTTAGAACAGCAACATTCCGCATTTATAGAACAAAACTTAACTATTTCAGGTTTTATGTGAATTCTAATATTAATTGATTTTTACATTCAATTCTAGCTAAACAAAATCGCAGCAGAACACTGTGTGTGTATATATATATTATATATATATCACACACACACACACACACACACACATCCATTTATTATGTATTTAAATGATAAAGTACTGCTTAACAATAATCAGAATCTGGAGGAAAATTGTTTAGCTGTCATGAAAATAATGTCACAATATGACAATTCATAACGATCCTTTTTTAACAGTGTCACTGAGCTTCTATTATAATTTTTATTCATATTTTGAATATTTGTTTGAATTTTTATTAGTGCTGTCAAATGATTAATCGTGATTAATCGCATCCAAAATAAAAGTTTTTGTTTACATAATATATGCGTGTGTACTGTGTAATTTTTATTACATATTATATTTATATATATAAAATATTTATATATTTTTGTTAAATATATACATGCATGTGTGTGTATATTTATATATACATAATAAATGTACACAGTACACACATATTATGTAAACAAACTTATTTTGGATGCGATTAATCGCGATGAATAGTTTGAAAGCGCTAATTTTTATGTTTTCTGGTTTCACTTTAATTTTAGTTAAAGTTTTAGTAATTTTTTGTTTTGTTTTTGCAATTTTTATTAGTTTCTCTCTTTTAAATAACTGTATAGCTTTTTATTAATTTTTATTTCAGTTTTAGCACTAAATGTAAACAAGGTAAACTAAATGAAAATGAGAAATGTTGTTGCTTTGACAACTAGCTGAAATAAAATAAGTTTAGGTTTTTTATTTGAATTTAGTTAATATTCATTTAATTTCAATTAACATTTTTTATGGTTTTAGTTTTTAGTTAACTATAATAATCCAGGCTAAAATAGGCTTTCTGCAAAATATAATTTTTTCACTTCTGAATTTTAAGGTGAAATATGACACGGACATCACAATGCTGATCGTCAATCGATCTCCAGCTTCAATCCCAAATATGTGTTTTAGTCTCTTTTTCTTTCTTTCTTTCTTAAACCTTTACTGATTTAATATCAAGTTTTGTGACCTTGCATGGACTCAAACAAAAGACAGATGAAGCATACCTGAATTTCATACAATCAGAGCGCTTCAGCAGTTTGTAAAAGGAGCTGTAGAAACAGGTGTGACATCTTTAGATTTAGAGCAAGTATAAAGGACTCATTCACTTCTAGAAAAATTTCGGTTAACAAAGCACTGTTACTCGAACTCTTTGGCAAAACTACCTAACGTGTTGCATATCAGCATAGCAGTTCAAAAAAAGCAGTTTGTCTGAACAGTTCATCTACTGAGTTGGCGTGTATTAACGAAATGCATATTGTGAAAAAACGCTTACTACCATGCAGTCTTCAGGAACAACAAACTGGGCTGCGTTTCCCAGAGGCATCGTGAGCTAAGTTGGTCGTGGAGAACATTGGTGGCAATGGTCTTCTGGGCTCACGATGCTTTTGGGAAAATGTTTGGTGAAGCTGCAGCATTTCGAGCGTTAACTCTTTGTTGCGCGCAGCTTGCGGCGGAAATGCTCCGGCGCGGCTTCATGCAGCCAATCAGCATCTACCAGGCACAGATCCCTCATGTAGCAGCGCGTCGTGTGCAGGAGCTCGTTGAAGACCACGTAGGCCGGTTTGGCCTGGAACAGGACGGAGGAGGGATGGATGGAAACAGTCTGATGGGTGTCCAGAGCCACGTAGCTGCCGTCCAGCTGCAGTTCTGCAGCGCTCATGAACAAACCGTGAGCCAGACAGCGCCGGACGTTCGCCAGGTCAGATAGAGACGATTCCAGCTTCATGTTCATCTGAAGAAACATAAGATCACAGGGACTTATTGCATGGACACAAATCCATCAGTTTGTACAAACAAACAAACAAATGTCAGATTTACCCTTGTGTACTTCAAATCTAAGTCTAATAGACAAGTGAAGTGTTAGGATTATACTTCCAATATTAAATATTTATTTTGGTTTGTCTCACAGATCAATTATTATAGCTTGTCAAATTTGCCTCTATTTGGGTGTGAGTAAAAACACACAGTTTTTGTGTGTGTCCCTTTAAATGCAAATGAGCTGCTGCTCCCGGCCCCCTTTCCAGAAGAGGGCGGAGCTTTAACAGCTTGCGCTTCGGTCGCTCAACAACAACAAAGCTGGAGAATCTCACGCAGCCAAAATGAGGATTGTCAGTAACGGTGTTCAGCCTTACATTGTTCAAACTGGAGTCGACACTGATGGAGAGACTCAGGAAGAAGTTACAACTTTTAGAATGAAACTAAACATTTCTCAATGTCTTACTCTGGAGGCGGTCATATGTAAATATATTTGCCCATGTGACACCACGATATGAGACTTTCAGTATGTTTTAATGGTACAGAGACCTCTTATATGACAAAAGATCAAGGCAAATTAGATTTTTCATATCTCTACCTTGATGCAGATGTCTCTCAGCTGCGCACGAACCTCCAACACCAGCCCCATGTTCCGGCTGTTCACAAAGTTCTCTCGACACCATTCCTGTTGTAAAGCATGAAAATAAACACAACATAAAGATATTTCCTGAAGCACATATAGAGCAGCAAATGCAATGCATTTCATTAAGATCAATGTAATCTTACAAACTCAAGACGTAATAATAGCTAAATTTACAAAAATGATCACGTTCATACATTTACATACACTTTAATTCTTGAAAAAATTAGTTTCTTAAAGGATTAGTTCACTTCAGAATTAATTTTTCCTGATAATTTACTCACCCCCATGTCATCCAAGATGTTCATGTCTTTCTTTCTTCAGTCGGAAAGAAATGAAGGTTTTTGAGGAAAACATTCCAGGATTTTTCTCCATATAGTGGACTTCACTGGGGTTCAACGGGTTGAAGGTCCAAATGTCAGTTTCAGTGCAGCTTCAAAGAGCTCTACATGATCCCAGACGAGGAATAAGAGTCTTATCTAGAGAAACCATCAGCCATTTTCTTAAAGAAAAATTATGTATTTTTTAACCACAAATGCCCATCTTGCACTTCTCTGTGATGCTCCACGCATTACGTAATCACGTTGGAAAGGTCATGCATGACGTAGGCGGAAGTACCGATCCAGTGTCTACAAAGCGAACGTGCAAAAACAAAGACAAACGCTCGTTACAAAAAAAGGTAAAACAACAATGTCAGACAATTTTGAAGTTGGAGAAGAAAAAGAGATGACCTTTCCAACATTATTACATAATGCGTGGCGCATCTCAGAGCAGTGCAAGATGAGCATTTGTGGTTAAAAAGTATATATATTTTTTTTATTTTTAGAAAATGACTGATGGTTTCTCTAGATAAGACTCTTATTCCTCGTCTGGGATCGTGTAGAGCTCTTTGAAGCTGCACTGAAACTGACATTTGGACCTTCAACCCGTTGAACCCCAGTGAAGTCCACTATATGGAGAAAAATCCTGGAATGTTTTCCTCAAAAACCTTCATTTCTTTTCCTTTGAAGAAAGAAAGACATAAACATCTTGGATGACATGGGGGTGAGTAAATTATCAGGAAATTTTAATTCTGAAGTGAACTAATCCTTTAATGCATTGCATTTCTTTCAAACAAATGAGGAACATAAGCGATGGATTCATCAGTACTTGCATTGTGTATAAAGGAAACCGATGCCTAGTGAAATGATTTGCCGTAAAGTGACTTTGGGACTTTAAAACGCCAGTTTTCATTTCTGTACCTTGTTACCGCTGACTTTCCTATAGGCCCTGTAGATGTTGAGGAGCGTCATGTGGTCGCCCTCACTGGAGATGAACTTCTTGCGGACGGCGAGGACGTCGTCTCTGCGAGCGGGAGGGTTGTAGAGGACAGAGTCGACGGACAGGAGCGAGATGATGGTCAGAACCTCCTCAGTGCAGCAGAACTCAGGGGAGATCAGGAGAGTCTACGGACACGGAGAACACGCTTAGACTAAAACTAAAACCATAAAGAATTTTTTTTCGTTACTTGAAATAAAATTAACGCTTTTTTTTGCCTGTAAATTTTGTCTGTAAACATGTTTGTACATTTTTAAGTTTTTTAAACATTTGGCCAAAGGAGCCAGGTATTTCCAACTTCTTTTTACTTCTAAGCGAAGATTCAGTCTCTTGTGTGTTACGTGTGCTGTAGTCACTCGCTGCAGTTCTCTTAATGCCCACCGGTGTCACTAATAACAAGAGTTTCTGAATTCTACATATAGACCCTTTCAAGTAATAATAATAATAAAGACAAAAACACAACAAACAGTTTCTTACTTTAGAGAAGCGAGGCTCTAGAGGGAAACAGGCCATTTTCTTGCCCAGTGGCGTTAGAGACACCTGGTCGTCTTTTCTGTCGACGGCCCCGAGGATACTGAGCTGCTCCACGGCCGCCCGCATCGACTCTGCTCACATGATGCATGGGAAACATTATCTTTAACATGTAAAACTGCATATTAAAGCTGATCATTATTATCATCATCATTATTAATGAACATAACTATTAATTATTGAACATGTGTGTCCTTTGTTGTGTTTCTGTCACTGTTTTATAAAAGCAACAACCTGGTGAAGGTCATTGTGAGTAAAAAAAAAATAATTTAAATAGAAAACATGATTATTTTTCTGACCTTATTTTTAGATTTTTTTTCTTATTTTTCTTATTTTGATACATTTTCATTTTATATAACCTTTTTGCAGTGTATGTAATGATGACGTGTTTGAGAGTTCATACCAGTTGACGGTTTAGACATGAAGTCAAAGTTGAGCACATCAGGAACTCCCAGAGCGAGCAGCTGCAGTATGACACTGGCCAGATTACACCTACAGAGTCATTACAAATCATTACTGAACACAGACAGAATACAGAAAAGTACAGCTTTATGGAATAAGCGTCTTTTTAAAGAAAATAAGTATTTTTAAGGAAAATGAGTAATAATTCTTCTAAAATTGGTGAAAAAAGTTATTTTTATTTTAAAATAAATAAGAACAGATTTTTTTTTTTTTTTTTTAGAAAAATAAATATCATTTAAGAAAAAAGTATAATTTTAAAATAAGTAGTATTTTTAGGGAAACAAGTTTCATATATTTAAAAAAAAATAAGTATACATTTTAGGAAAATTTGTATAATTAAACAAAAGCATAATGTTTAGAAAAAAAAGTATGATTTAAGAAAATAAGCATCATTTCATTTTTAAAAAAAATAAATATAGTTTTTTTTTTTTTTTTTTTAGGAAAGTAAGTATCTTCTGAGAAAATAAGTATCATTTTAAATGTATAAATACATATTTATATGTATTATTTAAGTGTAGTATTTTTAGGGAAAAAAGTATCATTTAAGAAAATAAGCATCTTTTTTAAAGAAAATAAGTATAATTTTTCCAAGAAAAAAGTATCTTTTTTTAAAAGAAAATAAATATTATTTTTAAAGAAAATAAGTATAATTCTTCTTCTAAAAAAATAAGTGTCATTTTTAAAAATAATTTTATTTTTTTAGAAAAATAAGTATCATTTAAGAAAGTATAATTATAAAAATAAGTATTTTTAATTATAAATAAGTATTTTTAGGAAAATTTGTATAATTAAAGAAAAAATTTTTTTTTTTGAAAATAAGCATCATGTAAAAAAAAAAGAAAAGAAAAGTATGGATTTTTTAGAAAAGTAAGTATAATTTAAGAAAATAAGCATAATTGATTCTGACAGTCAAGATGCTGAAAAACAGGGAAATTCAACACAGTAGCCAAAGGCTTCAACCTGGTGCATGTGAACAGAATACACAGATCAAAAGCAACAACATGTTCTGTGTGAACGGCAAGAATTATTGTCACATATTGTCTGTTATATCACCACAACACAATTCCAGCTGTAAGAATGTGACGACAGGAGGTGTCGGCTGTACCTCTGTATCTCGGGTACGGTCATGTTGGCGAGGTTGTCAAACTCCTCTTCAGTGTAGAGACGGTAACACAGACCCGCGTCTTCTCTCCCGGCTCGACCGGCCCGCTGCCACGCCTGGGCTTTAGACACCCGCTGCACCGCCAACACCTCCAGACCGCTCTCTGATTCACAGAAACAGACATCAGCATCACTCCTGAACACACAAACCAGCAGGACTGCCTTGGACTTCGAGAGTTTCACCTGGATTGTAGCGTTTGGCTTTCACCATCCCCGTGTCAATGACGTATTTGATGCCGGAGATGGTGATGGATGTTTCCGCGATGTTTGTGGAGAGAATCACTTTCCTGGATCCCTGTAACGCACAGAAAGGAGTGTGAGTGAAAGTTCAGCGTCACACGTGTGGTCGTGTGGTGTCTGTTACTGTCGTGACCTTGGGCGCGGGATGAAAGACCCTGAGCTGTTGGGTGGGCGGCAGCGAGGCGTACAGGGGGACGACCGTCATCGGTGCGCAGGTCTCAGGCAGGTGCTTCGATATGTCTCGACAGGTGCGCGCCAGCGCTTCAATCTCCTCCTGCCCCGTCATAAACACCAGGATATCATGGGATGGAGGAGCTTCCTTTAAGAAAAGGATTGTAGTTTTTTTAAAGGAAATAAGTAGCATGTTTTACGAAAATAAATATCTTTGTTAAAGAAAATAAGCATTGTTTTTTAAGAAAAACAAATACAGTTTTTTTTAAAGAAACAAAATATAATTTTCAAAAGACATAAATATTGTTTATTTTTTAAGAAATAAGTATAATTCCTTAAGAAAATTAATTGTTTTGTCATTATTTAAAAAGAAAAAGATAATTTGTTAAAGAAAATAAGTATATTTTTAATGGAAATAATTGTTTTATCATTTTTTAAAATAAGAAGTGTAATATTTTAAAGAAAAGTATTTTTTTTTAATTAAGTATAATTGTTAAAGAAAATAAGTATTGTTTTTTAAAGAAAATAAGTATAATTTTTGAAGTAAATAAGTATAATTTTTCAAAGGAAATAAATGTTTTATCATTTTGTAAAGAAAATATGTGTTTTTTTATCCATTTAAGTATCTTTTTTAAAGAAAACAAGTACCTTTTTTTTTAAAAGACAGAAATATTGTTTATTATTTAAGAAATAAGTATAATTTTTAATGTAAATAATTGTTTTATCATTATTTAAAAAGAAAGAAGTATATTTATAATATTTTAAGAAGTATATATATAATATTTCAAAGAAAATAAGTATTTTTTTTTAAATAAGTATCATTTTTAAAGAAATATTGTTTTAAGTATTGTTCTTTAAGAAAATAAGTATTACTTTTTAAAAGACAAATATTGTTTTATTTTTAAGAAATAAGTACAGTTTTCTTAAGAATAAGTATCATTTGTTAAACAAATTAAGTATAATTTTTTAAAGAAAATAAGTATTTTTTTAACCATTTAAGTATCTTTTTTAAAGAAAATAAGTATGTTTTTAGAATTAGTATAATTTTTAAAGAAAATGTTTTTTAATCATTTTTATTTTCTTAATTTTATTCTTAATATTTTAACATTTTCAAAAGAAAATAAATAAATATGTATGTTTTAAAGAATTTAAGCGTCATTTCTTAAAGAAATAATATATATTGTTTAAATAAAATAAGTATTGTTTTATTATTTTTAAAGAAAACTAGCACCATTTTTTAAGAAAATAAATATCCTCTTTTGCACTTCAAATAAAAACCAAAAATCCAGAGCTGTATTTACTCACTAACCATTTGAAAGAGCTAAAAAACCTGCTGTGAACGCAAGCCATTCAGTGACGATGATAAGAGACAAACATCACACATCAGGATGTATTTATGAGTCAAACACTCATTGGCCTCCTCTAAATCAAAGACTCGATGTGATCAGGTGTCATTTGGCTTTTTGAAATTGGAATCTATGTGTGCATGTGTGTGTGTGTGTGTGTGTGTGTGTGTGTGTGTGAGGACTGACCTGGTGAATCTGAAATATGGAGACCAGCGCTGCCTGCAGATAGTCGGACTGAGGCTGTTTGGTGTAGAAGATCTGAATGGGATGCTGTCGGCCCTCCAGATACAGAACAGGTGATTTATTGAAGTACTGAGAGAACAGATCCACGTCCATGGTGGCAGACATCACAAAAACCTGCAGATAAACAGCATTCGTTCACTGACGCTCTCACACTCTCTGCTGCTGTCATGTTGAGAATCAACACACAACCTGACATCAATTTCAACCGTGGAAAGACGTCAATAAAACAGCTTGTGAACAAGGTCACTTAAAGGTGCAGTAAGCACGCCCCACCCAAAAGGACACACCCCTAACTTGATAGCTCCGCCCCCAAATTCACAAACACACAATGCAACACAGGCACGTCCCCCCTCATGAGTGGACACGCCCCTTACTGCTGATTGGCTACGAGTGTGTTGTGTTGGCTACAGCATTAGTTGTTTTTTTGATCTTAAGATGAGGTCCGTTTCTCTCGTACCTTCAGAGGTATTTTGTTCTGTTCTGTGCGTTTGCGCTGGGCGGCCTTCACCACGCCGAACAGGACGTCAGTGTGTACGGTGCGCTCGTGAGCCTCGTCCAGGATCACCACCGTGTAGCGCAGTAATAACGGATCCCCTATAGCCTCTCGCAGCAACATCCCGTCTGTCATGAACTTCAGCTTGGTCTCCGGCGACGTGACGTCTTCGAAGCGCACCGTGTAGCCCACCTGAGGAACAACCATGATGAAGAGCAGACATCTTGTGATCAAACGCTTTATACAGTACAGACTGTTCCAGAGCAGCTTCACAGTGATAAACAGGAAAATAACAGAATCAAACTTCATCATATAAAGCAGCTCTAAAAAGACATTATTATTCAATAATATATTATTTAATGACAATCATATTCAATTTGGACGATGCAATTAGAGAATGTGGACTTTAATTTCCTCTTTAATTGAAAAACACACCAGTTTTCCCAGCTGCACTTTCTTTTCCTCGGCCACTCTTCCAGCCAGCGATACGGCAGCCACCCGGCGCGGTTGAGTGATGGCGATGATGCCCTGCCGCCCGATGCCCGCCTCGTACAGGTACTGCGGTATCTGCGTGGTTTTACCTGAGCCCGTCTCACCTGCAACAGGAAAGTATTATGTGTACTTCTTTTGCTGGATTACAACATTCGAAAATGATGGTCCAAATATATATGGTATTATTACCATGGTAAATGTCCAAAATGCATGGTATTACTATGGTACGTGTCCAAAATGCATGGTATTACCATGGTATTGCATGGTATTACCGTGGTATGTGTTCAAAATGCATGGTATTACCATGGCATGTGTACAAATTACCATGGTACGTGTACAAATCACCATGGTACGTGTACAAATCACCATGGTACGTGTCCAAAATGCATGTTATTACCATGGTATGTGTCCAAATTACCATGGTACGTGTCCAAATTACCATGGTACGTGTACAAATTACCTTGGTACGTGTCCAAAATGCACGGTATTACTATGGTACGTGTCCAAAATGCATGGTATTACCATGGTACGTGTACAAATTACCATGGTACGCGTCCAAAATGCATGGTATTACTATGGTACGTGTCCAAAATGCATGGTATTACCATGGTACGTGTACAAAATGCATGTTATTACCATGGTATGTGTCCAAATTACCATGGTACGTGTCCAAATTACCATGGTACGTGTCCAAAATGCACGGTATTACTATGGTACGTGTCCAAAATGCATGGTATTACCATGGTACGTGTACAAATTACCATGGTACGTGTCCAAAATGCATGGTATTACTATGGTACGTGTCCAAAATGCATGGTATTACCATGGTACGTGTACAAATTACCATGGTACGCGTCCAAAATGCATGGTATTACTATGGTACGCGTCCAAAATGCATGTTATTACCATGATATGTGTCCAAATTACCATGGTACGTGTACAAATTACCATGGTACGCGTCCAAAATGCATGGTATTACCATGGTATGTGTCCAAATTACCACGGTACGTGTACAAATTACCATGGTACACGTTCAAAATGCATGTTATTACCATGGTACATGCAGAAAATGCATGGTATTACCATGGTACGCGTCCAAAATGCATGTTATTACTATGGTATGTGTCCAAAATACATGTTATTACCATGGTATGTGTCCAAATTACCACGGTATGTGTACAAATGACTATGGTACACGTTCAAAATGCATGTTATTACCATGGCACATGTCCAAAATGCATAGTATTACCATGGTACATGCACAAAATGCATGGTATTACCATGGTACGTGTCCAAAATGCATGGTATTACCATGGTATGTGTCCAAATGCATGGTGTTACTATGGTACATGTCCAAGAAGTAGTGCATTGTCACAATACATGTAAAACATATAGCATTACCACGGTGCACTTCCAAAAACAAGGTATTACCGTGTTATACTTTGTTGTAAATTCTGTCAGCTCAGATATCAAAACGGAAGTTACATATATAACGTCTTACCGATGAACACAGCATTGTGCAGCTGTCGGAGTTGGTTGATCACCTGTGTTCTGCTCTGGTAGATGGGCAGCTGTTTCCGCTGCGCGTCCACGCTGACGGGCGCGTGTCCCGCTCTGGGCAGCAGCATGCCGGGCTTCTTATCCAGGCGGAAGAAGGGAGAGCCCGGCTTAAATCTCTTCGCCGGAGGAGGATCGGGGTCGTGGGGCATGATCCGCAGGAGACGCGCAGCACCGTGAATCCGTCTCACTCACCGAGAAGGGCTGATTTCGTTCATAAAGAAAGACGGACAGCATAGGAGTCTCGCGCTGCAGTTGTTTACATCATCCCCTCGCTCATGTGGCTCACAGACTGCTGGCGCGCACAGATGACGTCACTGCGCCTCATGGCGCATCTCTGGCAATGCCAGGCTAAAATATTTGATTTATTATTTAGTTTTAGTTTTATTTACTTTCTTGTTTGGTTTATATTGTATTTTATATGTTTATATCGTTACCCTTTACCACTGGCATTGCTTTTTTATTTCTGTTTTGTAATTGTTGTTCAATCATTAATAAAAAATAAATAAAAAGCAATGCCAGGCTAATTAAATGAAAGGGGAAATTCTGAGAAATATTTTTTTATGTTTTAAATAATTTGACTTTATGTAGAATTATCTTCTTTAATCTCTAGTTTACTGTAAACTTCTAGTGGCTTTGGAAAACGCCCATCGCTACTACAGAGTGAGAGACATGTGTATTGACCAATCAGCGCACAGATACGCTCTCCCGCGCCATTCTGATTGGATGCTCTACTGGTACTAATATTGTGCCGCTTCCTACAACGTTCTCTTTCTTTCACGCGTCCCTATCGTGAGGTGAGGTATAGTGCGGCCCTGTGCTGCTTTTCTAATTTTTAAATGATATATTTGACCGATCAAGCTGTAAATATATCAAAAGTGTATTAAGAATCACGAGGAGATATAATTCATTCGCGATATGTGTATAATAATAGTTGTTTTAGGAAAGAGTTAGCATTAGCCTGTTAGCTTAGGCCTTTGCGCCATGTGAGCTGAGACGTGAAACGTTTTTATACTCGTTTTTCTCGTTGTTTTTTTATTTTGATTATACGTTATATATGTGTATATATCACATTCATCTACAGCAGGTCATCTACAGATCAGCTGTGTCAGTGCTGATTGGTCGTTCCCCCTGCTGAAATAAAACTGTTTCCTACTATCCCTGTCTGTCTGTATCCCACGACCTGCAGGGACGCTTGGTCTCAGACATTTTTATTTTATTTTTTTTAGTAAATTAAGGCCAATAGATCAAATAATAATAGTGCTTTAATTGCCATGAAAGTGTTTAAATGTTAATGTTCCTAGAATGTTTCCAAATATAGTTTATTTTGCCTTTTGAGATTCAACCAGCAGTATTTTACTAGTTTTATACAAAGCAAGACTCTTCTCATATGATTTCCTGTGTCTGTTTCACAGATTTTTCAACCTTGTCTTTAAACCGGCTGTTCACCGATCCTTGGAAGCACTGCAAAGATGCCCAGGGAAGACAGGGCCGCATGGAAGTCCAACTATTTTCTGAAGATCATCGTAAGTTCTCAGCGCTTTATGACGTGAAGTACAGCAGGTCATCTACGGATCAGCTGTGTCAGTGCTGCTCGGTCGTTCCCCCTGCTGAAATAAAACTTGTTTCCTACTATCCCTGTGTGTTTGCATCCCACAGCTCACAGGGACGCTTGGTCTCAGACATTTTTTTGTAATCGTGACTCCCGTGAGGTCGAGTAGTTTCTGACATGTCTTTCTCCATGTGTGCAGCAACTGCTGGATGACTTCCCGAAGTGTTTCATCGTGGGCGCAGACAATGTCGGCTCCAAGCAGATGCAGACCATCCGTCTGTCCCTGCGGGGCAAGGCCGTCGTGCTCATGGGCAAAAACACCATGATGCGTAAGGCCATCCGTGGCCACCTGGAGAACAACTCGGCTCTGGAGAGGTGCGTGTCGGTCTGGGCACAAGGATGATCTATGGTAGAAAAATTTGGGCGTTTAAAGTTTAAAGTGGGGCCTCATTTATAAAACGCGCATAGGACTGGATTTGACTAAATCAATGGATTTTATCCTCCAAAATGAGGAACAAATTTCCCTGCCCATTGAGTCTGAACCATAAGATTTATATAAAGAGATGCATTCAGGAACACTTTTGTGCATACCGACATTTTATAAATCATTCATAGGAACATTTTAGAAACGTTTTGTCGTGCTTTCACATTCAGAATCATCTTATGCACGTCTTTATGAATGAGGCTCCAGGTTTTCAGAGTTTCTGAAATCAGTATAAATTCTAGTTGTACTTTGCACAAACATTTTATTAGCTAGAAATTGCTTTTTATAGTCTGCAATCTCTATTAAATGATGAATCACCTTCAATATTGTAGTGATGGGAGAAAATAAGCTTTTCAAAGCTTTGAATCAATTGAACCAATTGCTTCAAGTGATTCACTGTTTCAAAGTGCTTGAAATGCCACACGCTGGTGACCTCTGCTGGTCAGAAGTGTGTAAATGCAACAAACTCAGTCCAAACATGCATAAAACCCTTTACAAACCCATTGCAAATGTTTTATTTAAAGTAAAATCTATCAAATGCAATTAACTAATCATCTGATAAGATTAAACATCAAGTGTCTGTGTAATATGTGTCCTTTTATAAATTTTCAGGGCTTTTGTTTGTTCCATGGATGGCTCCACTAAACAGGCCAATAAGAGACCATTAACAACTAGTAATACTTTTAATTATGGTAATGTCTCATTACATCTACAAATGTGTAAATCTGATCAGATTTTGAAGTTTCATAATGCAGTTTCAAAAGCGCACATCACTACAATATTGATGTCAATTTTCAAGTTGATTTTTAACATTCAGTCCTTCGAGCAGCAGGATTAATACAGTACTGATTAATGCAGGATAAGTTACGGACTGGCTGTTGCAGTGCCTGTTTGTCGTTCCCCCTGCACACATAAACGTGTTTCCTACTATCCCTGTGCGTCTGCATCCCACGGCTCACAGGGACGCTTGGTCTCAGACATTCCATATCAGCTGCTTGTATTATCTGCCGTTTTAAAGAATTCCAGGTGAATTTGATTTATTCCCTGTGTTTTTTGCAGGCTGCTTCCCCACATCCGTGGGAACGTGGGCTTCGTCTTCACAAAGGAGGATCTGACTGAGGTCAGGGACCTGCTGCTGGCAAACAAAGTGAGTATTACTGTTAAGCGACTGAGCGTTTAGGGCTTAAATATGTGTCCTTTATTGTAACTATGATCATCTCCGATCGTAGGTGCCCGCTGCTGCCCGTGCCGGTGCCATTGCCCCCTGTGAGGTGACTGTTCCGGCGCAGAACACAGGTCTGGGTCCTGAGAAGACCTCCTTCTTCCAGGCTTTGGGAATCACCACCAAGATCTCCAGAGGAACCATTGAAATCTTGGTGAGGATGATTTTTGGTGTAAACAAGATCGTGCCGCATTGTTTTGCAGTGATGCTGTTATAAATCCAACTATACAATACATGCGTTGTGTAAACTTTTTTTTTTTTTTTTTTTGATGCAATTTAATCATTTGACAGCAATAAAAAAAAAAAACTTCTATAACTGAAGTTCTCCTTTTTAACTAAGCAATCTGCCAAGTTCGTTTAAAAAGAGAATGAACTGAAGTGTGTGTGCACGAAAGCATTCAAGATTTATGACAGTTTAAGAGCCTGTCCACACAGTCACGTTTAGCTGTATACACAAATTTTGTATCGTTTAGGTGTTTTGTCCAGGCGTATCTGGTGTTTTGGGAGCCTGAAACTGCTAATTTTTGTATTCTCCATTTTTAGTGTATCTCTGTGGCACAATTATAGCACCACATACTGGTCTGGCATGTACACTACATCGTTTTGAGTCGGTTTCAGTGGTTTTGTGTGTACGCAGAGTTCTTGAGACGAGGAAAAAAAAAAAAAAAGATTGGATAGGGAAAGCTCTGGCTTTGTGTGGATGTGGCCTAAGTTGGAGACTTAATTTTCAGGTCTATGCTCAAATTGAATAAATGGAATATAACTACTGCATCAATAAGATTTAGTACCATAAAATCCCCTGAAAACACAAAATATTGAATAAAATAAAAAAAAAAATTATCGAACTAAAATAGTACATTTCATTGAAGGAAGAAAAAAAAAAAAAAAATCAGGCATTTGACCGTCACTCAAAGAGCACCAGAGGGTTAAAGAAACGTTTTGCTGCTCTAGTGTCAATGTGGGAAAGTCCATGTTGATTTCCAATTTTGACTTTCTTTTATTAATACTGCAAATGAACTAACTGACCTGTGCTTCCTGCAGAGCGACGTTCAACTGATCAAACCTGGAGACAAGGTGGGCGCCAGCGAGGCCACGCTGCTCAACATGCTGAACATCTCGCCCTTCTCTTATGGGCTGATCATCCAGCAGGTGTATGATAACGGCAGCGTCTACAGCCCAGAGGTGCTGGACATCACTGAAGACGCCCTGCACAAGAGGTTCCTTGAGGTTAGTGGAGTTAAACTAGTATTACAGACCACCTGATACTACCTAAGATAACTGTATTTGTAAAATTGCAGGATAAGTTACGGACTGGCTGTTGCAGTGCCTGTTTGTCGTTCCCCCTGCACACATAAACGTGTTTCCTACTATCCCTGTGCGTCTGCATCCCACGGCTCACAGGGACGCTTGGTCTCAGACATTATTTTCCCTCCAAGCCTATCCTTCAGGCCTGGGAAGCACTTGACATCTGTCTGTAACTTGTCTGTTTTCCTTTCAGGGTGTGAGGAACATCGCCAGTGTGTGTCTGCAGATCGGCTACCCCACCCTCGCCTCCATCCCTCACTCAGTCATCAATGGATACAAGAGAGTCCTGGCTGTCGCTGTGGAAACTGACTACTCCTTCCCCTTGGCCGAGAAGGTAAAACTCAGTTCTTTTTGCTGTGGGGGTGTTTTTTTTTTTTTTTTTTTCTTCCCCCATTAACGTGCTCCTCCAGCAGGTTAGGTTACAAGACGGCTGATCAGTGTCGTTCTGTCGATCCATCCTGCGCACAGTGATGTGGGTCCATCCGTCCGAGTCTGTCTGCGTCAGGTCTTTTTGTCCCGGCAGGCAGGGACGCTTGGGCTGACAAAGTCCTAAGATGTTGTTTGTTTTGTTTTTGTTTTGTTTTTCTTCCCCTCTCCCTTCCTTCCTGCCTTCATTGGCACTAAAAGCATGTCTGAAACGAGTCTGACTTGTAATGTGTCTTTTCCTCCACAGGTGAAGGCCTTCCTGGCAGATCCCACTGCTTTCGCTGTTGCAGCTCCTGCTGCTGCTTCCGCTGCAGTGGAGAAATCCGCAGCTCCCGCTGCCAAAGAGGAGGCGCCCAAGGAGGAGTCAGAGGAGTCTGATGAGGACATGGGCTTCGGCCTGTTTGATTAAACTGCTGAAGGAACATCAGTGTCAGTTTAACACCAATAAAACATCTGGAAACAACAGTTGTGACTCTTGTGTGTTTGGATTGGTGTGCACATGTTTTGTGTGTAGAAATTAAACGGCAAGATTTACAATTAACTTTTTAAATAAACTCTTAGCATTCAAATGCACAGGTAGCTTTATCAATATATTTAATATCTAAACTTGATTCTTCATAGTGAGAACATTTCAGGATCTGTTTTATTTGTTTCAGGAAAAAGTCAAACCATACAATACCTGGATGCTAATTATACCATTTACACAATTTTTTTTATTTATTTTTTTTATATACTGTAAATGTAACGCATGAATTAAACCAATGTTCTGCTAAATATTTGTTGCTGTAGGGCAGAGTAACATTTCTATGCTTGATCCTTTACTGCTTGTAGTTTTTAAACTATTCAAATATATATCTAGGCCTGTATTAAATATTTTATTTTCATATAAATTTGATTAGTTGACAAACTACTGGTAATAAACATAATTTGTTACATATTTGTCATGGAAAAATGAAACATGAGATTCGTGCAACAGTACTGTACAGTATTTAAATGCACAATTTCCAGGTTTCATATTTTATTAAACAGTCTCATGCATTTGACCTAATTGATGTTTGCATATGTATGTGTGTGTATGTATGTATGTATATATATATATATATATATATATATATATTACACATACACAAACATTATGACCATATTCATACTTTTTAAAGTCCCCCTGAAGTCAATAATTTTATCCCATAAAACTCATCTTTGCTTACCAAAATTACATACAGGTGCTGGTCATATAATTAGAATATCAAAAAGTTGATTTATTTCACTATTTCTATTCAAAAAGTGAAACTTGTATATTATATTCATTCATTACACACAGACTGATATATTTCAAATGTTTATTTCTTTTAATTTTGATGATTATAACTGACAACTAAGGAAAATCCCAAATTCAGTATCTCAGAAAATTAGAATATTACTTAAGACCAATACAAAGAAAGGATTTTTAGAAATCTTGGCCAACTGAAAAGTATGAGCATGTACAGCACTCAATACTTAGTTGGGGCTCCTTTTGCCTGAATTACTGCAGCAATGCGGCGTGGCATGGAGTCGATCAGTCTGTGGCACTGCTCAGGTGTTATTAGAGCCCAGGTTGCTCTGATAGTGGCCTTCAGCTCTTCTGCATTGTTGGGTCTGGCATATCGCATCTTCCTCTTCACAATACCCCATAGATTTTCTATGGGGTTAAGGTCAGGCGAGTTTGCTGGCCAATTAAGAACAGGGATACCATGGTCCTTAAACCAGGTACTGGTAGCTTTGGCACTGTGTGCAGGTGCCAAGTCCTGTTGGAAAATGAAATCTGCATCTCCATAAAGTTGGTCAGCAGCAGGAAGCATGAAGTGCTCTAAAACTTCCTGGTATATGGCTGCGTTGACTTTGGACCTCAGAAAACACAGTGGACCAACACCAGCAGATGACATGGCACCCCAAACCATCACTGACTGTGGAAACTTTACACTGGACCTCAAGCAACGTGGATTGTGTGCCTCTCCTCTCTTCCTCCAGACTCTTGGACCCTGATTTCCAAAGGAAATGCAAAATTTACTTTCATCAGAGAACATAACTTTGGACCACTCAGCAGCAGTCCAGTCCTTTTTGTCTTTAGCCCAGGCGAGACACTTCTGACGCTGTCTGTTGTTCAAGAGTGGCTTGACACAAGTAATGCGACAGCTGAAACCCATGTCTTGCATACCTCTGTGCGTAGTGGTTCTTGAAGCACTGACTCCAGCTGCAGTCCACTCTTTGTGAATCTCCCCCACATTTTTGAATGGGTTTTGTTTCACAATCCTCTCCAGGGTGCGGTTATCCCTATTGCTTGTACACTTTTTTCTACCACATCTTTTCCTTCCCTTCGCCTCTCTATTAATGTGCTTGGACACAGAGCTCTGTGAACAGCCAGCCTCTTTTGCAATGACCTTTTGTGTCTTGCCCTCCTTGTGCAAGGTGTCAATGGTCGTCTTATGGACAACTGTCAAGTCAGCAGTCTTCCCCATGATTGTGTAGCCTACAGAACTAGACTGAGAGACCATTTAAAGGCCTTTGCAGGTGTTTTGAGTTAATTAGCTGATTAGAGTTTGGCACCAGGTGTCTTCAATATTGAACCTTTTCACAATATTCTAATTTTCTGAGATACTGAATTTGGGATTTTCCTTAGTTGTCAGTTATAATTATCAAAATTAAAAGAAATAAACATTTGAAATATATCAGTCTGTGTGTAACGAATGAATATAATATACAAGTTTCACATTTTGAATGGAATTAGTGAAATAAATAAACTTTTTGATGATATTCTAATTATATGACCAGCACCTGTATTTAAAAGTTTTTTTCCTGTGGGGGAAAAATAGCTTGAATGTAACTCTACACCCTTGCCTCATTTAATATATGTGGATCAATTAATATGCAAATTAGCCCCACCTCCACTCACTCACGCAGCTCAGAGATCCACTCGGTCAACTTACTGAGGTAAACACTGCGCAATGGTATCGCTCTTTACCAAGTCGGACACATGACAGTAATTAATATGATTAGTGTTTTGCTCGACTATGTTATCAAACAGCTAATAATGTGTTGTTAATGTTACACAAACCATGTTCCTGTTCGTCATGTCAGAGTCAGACAGCTGCCTTCTAACAACCAGTCTCTTTACAAATGCTTTAACAACTCTGAACGTCACTGGAGAAAGACATATAGTTCATCATAACATCATAATATACATCATACACTGCCATATTGCTAATTCTACCCGATTTTTCATATCAACAGAAAAATATACCGGGATAACCTGGCTTCTCTCGAGACTCCCCTGCTAGTTCACTGTTAATGATATGCTAAAGCCCGCCGGCATATCGATGTGATTGGTTACAAGGTAGTTGGTGACATCACATACACCAGCAATTTCAAACGGCGTTTTTGAATCTGTCTTTTTTCACTGCAGTTTTAAAGAGAAAATACTCAGCAATGTTGTTGACTGATGAATTTGCACATGGTTTGTCTTAAAGCATATTAAAAACACCACATAGACATACAAACAACATTAAAAACTTGATTTTCACCACAGGGGGACTTTAACTGATTCAATTTGATTGTTTTCTCAAATGGGCTGGTTTATACCGATTCTAAGGAATCAAATACAGTAGATGCATTTTTGAAAATATGATTTCTAAACTAAAATCAAATAGATGCAACTAGTTAATAAACCATGCCATTCATTCATTCATTTTTTTTAGTGTATTTACACTGAACAAAAATATAAACGCAACACTTTTGTTTTTCATGAGCTGAACTCAAAGATCTAAGACTTTTTCTATGTACACAAAAGGCCTATTTCTCTCAAATATTGTTCACAAATCTGTCTAAATCTGTGTTAGTGAGCACTTCTCCTTTGCCGAGATAATCCATCCACCTCACAGGTGTGGCATATCAAGATGCTGATTAGACAGCATGATTATTGCACAGGTCCACAATAAAAGGACACTCTAAAATGTGCAGTTTTACTATATTGGGGGGGTCCGAAAACCAGTCAGTATCTGGTGTGAGCACCATTTGCCTCATGCAGTGCAACACATCTCCTTCACATAGAGTTGATCAGGTTGTTGATTGTGGCCTGTGGGATGTTGGTCCACTCCTCTTCAATGGCTGTGCGAAGTTGCTGGATATTGGCAGGAACTGGAACACGCTGTCGTATACGCCGATCCAGAGCATCCCAAACATGCTCAATGGGTGACATGTCCGGTGAGTATGCTGGCCATGCAAAAACTGGGATGTTTTCAGCTTCCAGGAATTGTGTACAGATCCTTGCAACATGGGGCCGTGCATTATCATGCTGCAACATGAGGTGATGGTCGTAGATGAATGGCACAACAATGGGCCTCAGGATCTCGTCACGGTATCTCTGTGCATTCAAAATGCCATCAATAAAATGCACCTGTGTTCATTGTCCATAACATATGCCTGCCCATACCATAACCCCACCGCCACCATGGGCCACTTGATCCACAACGTTGACATCAGCAAACCGCTCACCCACACAACGCCATACACGCTGTCTGCCATCTGCCCTGTACAGTGAAAACCGGGATTCATCCGTGAAGAGAACACCTCTCCAAAGTGCCAGACGCCATCGAATGTGAGCATTTGCCCACTCAAGTCGGTTACGACGACAAACTGCAGTCAGGTCGAGACCCCGATGAGGACGACGAGCATGCATATGAGCTTCCCTGAGACGGTTTCTGACAGTTTGTGCAGAAGTTCTTTGGTTCTGCAAACCGATTGTTGCAGCAGCTGTCCGGGTGGCTGGTCTCAGACGATCTTGGAGGTGAAGATGCTGGATGTGGAGGTCCTGGGCTGGTGTGGTTACACGTGGTCTGCGGTTGTGAGGCCGGTTGGATGTACTGCCAAATTCTCTGAAACGCCTTTGGAGACGGCTTATAGTAGAGAAATGAACTTTCAATTCACGGGCAACAGCTCTGGTGGACATTCCTGCAGTCAGCATGCCAATTGCACGCTCCCTCAAAATTTGAGACATCTGTGGCATTGTGCTGTGTGATAAAACTGCACATTTTAGAGTGGCCTTTTATTGTGGCCAGCCTAAGACACACCTGTGCAATAATCATGCTGTCTAATCAGCATCTTGATATGCCACACCTGTGAGGTGGATGGATTATCTCGGCAAAGGAGAAGTGCTCACTAACACAGATTTAGACAGATTTGTGAACAATATTTGAGAGAAATAGGCCTTTTGAAAGTCTTAGATCTTTGAGTTCAGCTCATGAAAAATGGGGGCAAAAACAAAAGCGTTTATAATTTTGTTCAGTGTAACTCTGTTAAGGGCATGGAAGAAATTTCTGGGTAATTAAATTATTACACTGCTTATAAGTATACCAAATCCTAACCCTTGTGGAATTAATAAGAACCCATTTTAAATACTATATGTCCAAAATACTAGGGGGAAAGTAAAAATGATGAAACTCTGAATTGACCAGTCAGCATTCAGGACCAAAACTATGATTTATTATAATCAGCATGCATGAAGAAACATTAAAACATGCAGAAACATATTAAACAGAATTAAAATGGAAACCTCTGATAATCTAATGTCATTTTGCAGAAAAAAAAAAATGATGCTGACAGAAAAGAAATTAAATACTGTTGTAAAATGACTGATATGCAGTGTTACTTTGGCATTAAAAGTCTTCTGTTTTCAGTTAAAAAGGTGTCATTTAAGCGGCCCCTTACAACTTTTACAACAGAGGTGATTCAATCAAAAACCTACTTTAACTTGATAACAACTTTTTCCTAGAGCTGCCGTGAAGCCAAAACAATCTCTGTCCATTAATTTTCCTATTATCACTGTGAAGCTGCTTTGAAACAATCTATATTGTGAAAAGCGTTATATAATTGAAGATGACTTGAAAGTAATGTGTTACAGTATTGCATTAGCCTCATTAAAAGTAACTAATTGCATTACTTAGTTACTTTTTAAGGAAAGTAATGTGTTACGTTACACACAACGCCTCGATTCCTCTCAATATGGCGACAGGAGAAGCGTCAGTCAATAAATGGAAAAACAAAGTAACTTGTGCTACTTATTTGAAAAAGTAACTCAGATATTAAATTGTACATTTAAAAGTAATGCATTACTTTGAAAAAAGATTACGTAACTCAAGTTTCTTGTAATGCGTTACCCCCAACACTGCTGATATGCAGATTAGTTTAGTCTATATTCAGATTTTAGTCAGTGTTAAATGTATTCATGTTAGCGTCTGGATCCTTTTTGCCCAACGACCGCACGGATCTGCTCCAGCAGACCGTCTTTGTTGTTTGTGATGTTTTTTCCAGCAACCTCCACGAGATCAGTGATCATCTCAGCGCTGTAAGGACCTTGAAAAGTTGTATATTTTTTCCTCCAGGCCTCAATTTTATCTGAAGAAACATTTACACACTTAAATCAGAACACATTTGATATTTCAGTTTTATTCAGGACATTGTAAGACTTTAACTTGCCTCCACAGTTGACCACATTAAAGAGAGGGATGTGGATCACGGTTGGAGTGTTTTGGCCTGTGAACACATAGAAGTCCATCGGTATCTCTGAGTGTCCACTGGGAATGTTGACCTCAGGGAAAGGGATATTTAGTTCCTTGCACGTCTTGGCAGCTTCCTTCACCGTCTGCAGTGGAAAAGCATCACAATTGCTCTTGTTTTTTTAATCACTAACATTTTCTTATGACTGAAACTGTAGAGAAACTGTAAAGAAATAAAAATGTGTATAATACCAAGAAAGGATCACCCTCACTGAAATCCAGTGAAATTATGAGGTCGATGTCTCTCTCTTTTCTCAGCACTGAGAAGTAGGGTGAGTTCAGCAACAGTCCAGCATCTTCATAGTCTCTCGTCTCAGTTTCCAGAAGAGTGGAGGGTACTGCTTCGCCTGAGGGATCACAGCATTATTATATTATTCACAATGAATTTCCAGTTAGCGGGTCTGTTCTTACCTGTCACGTTGTGGAGGAAGTTATGATTCCTGCCCCAGGTCCACTGATTCATGCATTTAATAATGCTCGTCCAAGCATCTGTAAAACAAATATACTCTTTTTAATAAAGTTCTTCAGTTCTTAGGCTCAGTAAATAGTTCTTAAAGCTACACTATAGATGTGACTTTTGGCCATCTAGTGGTTGAAGCATAAAACTACAAGTTACTTGCAGAGGAACATTGCTTTGATCATTACATGTGTTGTGCTTCGGCTCCTGCGCGGATGAATCTGATCAGTGTGAATGTTACTAACGACATCAAAACTCCATCAAATAATAAAGAAAGAAAGATGGGTATCTGAAAATGTGACATGAGCAGGTAAGTAGCTTGTAGGGAGCCAATATGCAGCTGTTGTTTTGACTTGTTGAAATCAATTGTTTTAAAATGACTTTACAAAATAATTTTGGCAATGCAGACGTAGCGATTGCTATTCATATTAAACCCAGAACACACCAAGCCGATGCCGACAAACTAGTGGCGATGAAAGCAGACTGTGGGGTTGGCTCACGTCAGCAGCGTCTGGGTCCAAAGTTGCCCAAACCGACGCTCGACAGCCGACAGCCATGTAGCACGTCCTTTCTGTGCCTGCGTAAGAAGAAATGTCTTTCCATACCAGCAGGTGGCAGTAGCTGAATAGCTAATCAGAATAATCGGATGGCCCGACTGACCAACGAGCTCCGACGCTGATTCAACATTCACGGCCTGAAAAAAGCTGACTAGGACTAACTTCAGCCAACGGTGCAGACACACTGAGACAACTTAAGGCGGGCATACACTGTGCGAGTCTCAAAATCAGGTAAATTGGTAAAAACGGTAATTGCGACTTTTTATTAATTTTTTATTTTTATTATTAATTATGACTTCTTTCTTGCAGTTGAAAGTTTATATCTAACAATTCTGACTTTTTTATCAGAATTGCGAAATATGAAGTCAGAATTGCAAGAAAAAAGTCAGAATTGCGAGATATAAAGTCAGAATTGCGTGTTATAAAGTCAGAATTGCGAGATATAAAGTCAGAATTGCGAGATATAAAATCAGAATTACGAGTTATAAAGTCAGAATTGCGTGATATAAAGTCAGAATTACGAGTTATAAAGTCAGAATTGCGAGTTATAAAGTCAGAATTGCGAGTTATAAAGTCAGAATTACGAGTTATAAAGTCAGAATTGCGAGTTATAAAGTCAGAATTGCGAGTTATAAAGTCAGAATTACGAGTTATAAAGTCAGAATTGCGAGATATAAAGTCAGAATTACGAGTTATAAAGTCAGAATTGCGAGTTATAAAGTCAGAATTACGAGTTATAAAGTCAGAATTGCGTGATATAAAGTCAGAATTACGAGTTATAAAGTCAGAATTGAGTGATATTAAGTCAGAATTGCGAGTTATAAAGTCAGAATTACGAGTTATAAAGTCAGAATTGCGAGATATAAAGTCAGAATTACGAGTTATAAAGTCAGAATTACGAGTTATAAAGTCAGAATTGCGAGATATAAAGTCAGAATTACGAGTTATAAAGTCAGAATTGCGTGATATAAAGTCAGAATTACGAGTTATAAAGTCAGAATTGCGTGATATAAAGTCAGAATTACGAGTTATAAAGTCAGAATTGCGAGTTATAAAGTCAGATTTGCGAGTTATAAAGTCAGAATTGTGAGATATAAAGTCAGAATTGTCAGATATATAGTCAGAATTGCGAGTTATAAAGTCAGAATTGAGTGATATAAAGTCAGAATTGCGAGTTATAAAGTCAGAATTTTGAGTTATAAAGTCAGAATTACGAGTTATAAAGTCAGAATTGCGAGTTATAAAGTCAGATTTGCGTGTTATAAAGTCAGAATTGTGAGATATAAAGTCAGAATTGCGAGTTATAAAGTCAGAATTGCGAGTTATAAAGTCAGAATTACGAGTTATAAAGTCAGAATTGCGAGATATAAAGTCAGAATTACGAATTATAAAGTTAGAATTGCGTGATATAAAGTCAGAATTACGAGTTATAAAGTCAGAATTACGAGTTATAAAGTCAGAATTGCGTGATATAAAGTCAGAATTACGAGTTATAAAGTCAGAATCACGAGTTATAAAGTCAGAATCGTGAGTTATAAAGTCAGAATCACGAGATATAAAGTCAGAATTGCGTGATATAAAGTCAGAATTACGAGTTATAAAGTCAGAATTACGAGTTATAAAGTCAGAATTGTGAGATATAAAGTCAGAATTGTCAGATATATAGTCAGAATTGCGAGTTATAAAGTCAGAATTGTGAGATATAAAGTCAGAATTGTCAGATATATAGTCAGAATTGCGAGTTATAAAGTCAGAATTGTGAGATATAAAGTCAGAATTGTCAGATATATAGTCAGAATTGCGAGTTATAAAGTCAGAATTGTGAGATATAAAGTCAGAATTGTCAGATATATAGTCAGAATTGCGAGTTATAAAGTCAGAATTACGAGTTATAAAGTCAGAATTGCGAGTTATAAAGTCAGAATTGCGTGATATAAAGTCAGAATTACGAGTTATAAAGTCAGAATTACGAGTTATAAAGTCAGAATTGCGTGATATAAAGTCAGAATTACGGGTTATAAAGTCAGAATTGTGAGATATAAAGTCAGAATTGCGAGATATAGTCAGAATTGCGAGTTATAAAGTCAGAATTGCGAGATATAAAGTCAGAATTGCGAGTTAAAAAATCAGAATTGCGTGTTATAGTCAGAATTGCGAGATATAAAGTCAGAATTGCGAGTTATAAAGTCAGAATTACGAGTTATAAAGTCAGAATTGCGAGATATAAAGTCAGAATTACGAATTATAAAGTTAGAATTGCGTGATATAAAGTCAGAATTACGAGTTATAAAGTCAGAATTACGAGTTATAAAGTCAGAATTGAGTGATATAAAGTCAGAATTACGAGTTATAAAGTCAGAATCACGAGTTATAAAGTCAGAATCGTGAGTTATAAAGTCAGAATCACGAGATATAAAGTCAGAATTGCGTGATATAAAGTCAGAATTACGAGTTATAAAGTCAGAATTGCGAGTTATAAAGTCAGAATTGTGAGATATAAAGTCAGAATTGTCAGATATATAGTCAGAATTGCGAGTTATAAAGTCAGAATTGAGTGATATAAAGTCAGAATTGCGAGTTATAAAGTCAGAATTTTGAGTTAAAAAGTCAGAATTGAGTGATATTAAGTCAGAATTGCGAGTTATAAAGTCAGAATTGTGAGATATAAAGTCAGAATTGAGTGATATATAGTCAGAATTGCGAGTTATAAAGTCAGAATTGAGTGATATAAAGTCAGAATTGCGAGTTATAAAGTCAGAATTTTGAGTTATAAAGTCAGAATTGAGTGATATTAAGTCAGAATTGCGAGTTATAAAGTCAGAATTACGAGTTATAAAGTCAGAATTGCGAGATATAAAGTCAGAATTACGAGTTATAAAGTCAGAATTATGAGTTATAAAGTCAGAATTGCGTGATATAAAGTCAGAATTACGAGTTATAAAGTCAGAATTGTGAGATATAAAGTCAGAATTGTCAGATATATAGTCAGAATTGCGAGTTATAAAGTCAGAATTGCGAGTTATAAAGTCAGAATTACGAGTTATAAAGTCAGAATTGCGAGATATAAAGTCAGAATTACGAGTTATAAAGTCAGAATTGCGTGATATAAAGTCAGAATTGCGAGTTATAAAGTCAGATTTGCGTGTTATAAAGTCAGAATTGTGAGTTATAAAGTCAGAATTGTCAGATATATAGTCAGAATTGCAAGTTATAAAGTCAGAATTGAGTGATATTAAGTCAGAATTGCGAGTTATAAAGTCAGAATTACGAGTTATAAAGTCAGAATTGCGAGATATAAAGTCAGAATTACGAGTTATAAAGTCAGAATTACGAGTTATAAAGTCAGAATTGCGAGATATAAAGTCAGAATTGCGTGATATAAAGTCAGAATTACGAGTTATAAAGTCAGAATTGCGAGTTATAAAGTCAGATTTGCGAGTTATAAAGTCAGAATTGTGAGATATAAAGTCAGAATTGTCAGATATATAGTCAGAATTGCGAGTTATAAAGTCAGAATTGAGTGATATAAAGTCAGAATTGCGAGTTATAAAGTCAGAATTTTGAGTTATAAAGTCAGAATTACGAGTTATAAAGTCAGAATTGCGAGTTATAAAGTCAGATTTGCGTGTTATAAAGTCAGAATTGTGAGATATAAAGTCAGAATTGTCAGATATATAGTCAGAATTGCGAGTTATAAAGTCAGAATTGTGAGATATAAAGTCAGAATTGTCAGATATATAGTCAGAATTGCGAGTTATAAAGTCAGAATTGTGAGATATAAAGTCAGAATTGTCAGATATATAGTCAGAATTGCGTGATATAAAGTCAGAATTACGAGTTATAAAGTCAGAATTGCGAGTTATAAAGTCAGATTTGCGAGTTATAAAGTCAGAATTGTGAGATATAAAGTCAGAATTGTCAGATATATAGTCAGAATTGCGAGTTATAAAGTCAGAATTGCGTGATATAAAGTCAGAATTACGAGTTATAAAGTCAGAATCACGAGTTATAAAGTCAGAATCGTGAGTTATAAAGTCAGAATCACGAGATATAAAGTCAGAATTGCGTGATATAAAGTCAGAATTACGAGTTATAAAGTCAGAATTACGAGTTATAAAGTCAGAATTGTGAGATATAAAGTCAGAATTGTCAGATATATAGTCAGAATTGCGAGTTATAAAGTCAGAATTGTGAGATATAAAGTCAGAATTGTCAGATATATAGTCAGAATTGCGAGTTATAAAGTCAGAATTGTGAGATATAAAGTCAGAATTGTCAGATATATAGTCAGAATTGCGAGTTATAAAGTCAGAATTGTGAGATATAAAGTCAGAATTGTCAGATATATAGTCAGAATTGCGAGTTATAAAGTCAGAATTGCGTGATATAAAGTCAGAATTACGAGTTATAAAGTCAGAATTACGAGTTATAAAGTCAGAATTGCGTGATATAAAGTCAGAATTACGGGTTATAAAGTCAGAATTGTGAGATATAAAGTCAGAATTGCGAGATATAGTCAGAATTGCGAGTTATAAAGTCAGAATTGCGAGATATAAAGTCAGAATTGCGAGTTAAAAAATCAGAATTGCGTGTTATAGTCAGAATTGCGAGATATAAAGTCAGAATTGCGAGTTATGAAGTCAGAATTGCGAGATATAAAGTCAGAATTAGGAGTTATAAAGTCAGAATTGCGAGATATAAAGTCAGAATTGCGACTTATAAAGTCAGAATTGCGAGTCAGAATTGCGAGTTACAATGTCAGAATGGCGTGATATAAAGTCAGAATTGCGAGTTATAAAGTCAGAATTGCAAGATATAAAGTCAGAATTGCGAGATATAAAGTACGAATTTTGAGTTATAAAGTCAGAATTGAGTGATGTAAAGTCAGAATTGAGTGATATAAAGTCAGAATTGCGTGATATAAAGTAAGAATTTTGAGTTATAAAGTCAGAATTGCGAGTTATAATGTCAGAATTGCGTGATATAAAGTCAGAATTGCGTGATATAAAGTTAAAATTTTGAGTTATAAAGTCAGAATTGCGAGATAAAAAGTTGCAATTTTTTTTAGTGGCAGAAACAAGCTTCCATAGCTATGCAAACTACAAACCCGATTCCAAAAAAGTTGGGACACTGTACAAATTGTGAATAAAAAAAGGAATGCAATGATGTGGAAGTTTCAAATTTCAATATTTTATTCAGAATACAACATAGATGACATATCAAATGTTTAAACTGAGTAAATGTATCATTTTAAGGGAAAAATAAGTTGATTTTAAATTTCATGGCATCAACACATCTCAAAAAAGTTGGGACAAGGCCATGTTTACCACTGTGTGGCATCCCCTCTTCTTTTTATAACAGTCTGCAAACGTCTGGGGACTGAGGAGACAAGTTGCTCAAGTTTAGGAATAGGAATGTTGTCCCATTCTTGTCTAATACAGGCTTCTAGTTGCTCAACTGTCTTAGGTCTTCTTTGTCGCATCTTCCTCTTTATGATGCGCCAAAGGTTTTCTATGGGTGAAAGATCTGGACTGCAGGCTGGCCATTTCAGTACCCGGATCCTTCTTCTACGCAGCCATGATGTTGTAATTGATGCAGTATGTGGTCTGGCATTGTCATGTTGGAAAATGCAAGGTCTTCCCTGAAAGAGACGACGTCTGGATGGGAGCATATGTTGTTCTAGAACTTGAATATACCTTTCAGCATTGATGGTGCCTTTCCAGATGTGTAAGCTGACCATGCCACACGCACTCATGCAACCCCATACCATCAGAGATGCAGGCTTCTGAACTGAGCACTGATAACAACTTGGGTTGTCCTTGTCCTCTTTAGTCCGGATGACATGGCGTCCCAGTTTTCCAAAAAAAACTTCAAATTTTGATTCGTCTGACCACAGAACAGTTTTCCACTTTGCCACAGTCCATTTTAAATGAGCCTTGGCCCAGAGAAAACGCCTGCGCTTCTGGATCATGTTTAGATATGGCTTCTTTTTTGACCTATAGAGTTTTAGCCGGCAACGGCGAATGGCACGGTGGATTGTGTTCACCGACAATGTTTTCTGGAAGTATTCCTGAGCCCATGTTGTGATTTCCATTACAGTAGCATTCCTGTATGTGATGCAGTGCCGTCTAAGGGCCCGAAGATCACGGGCATCCAGTATGGTTTTCTGGCCTTGACCCTTACGCACAGAGATTGTTCCAGATTCTCTAAATCTTTGGATGATATTATGCATTGTAGATGATGATAACTTCAAACTCTTTGCAATTTTTCTCTGAGAAACTCCTTTCTGATATTGCTCCACTATTTTTCGCCACAGCATTGGGGGAATTGGTGATCCTCTGCCCATCTTGACTTCTGAGAGACACTGCCACTCTGAGAGGCTCTTTTTATACCCAATCATGTTGCCAGTTGACCTAATAAGTTGCAAATTGGTCCTCCAGCTGTTCCTTATATGTACATTTAACTTTTCCGGCCTCTTATTGCTACCTGTCTCAACTTTTTTGGAATGTGTAGCTCTCATGAAATCCAAAATGAGTCAATATTTGGCCTGACATTTCAAAATGTCTCACTTTCAACATTTGATATGTTATCTATATTCTATTGTGAATAAAATATAAGTTTATGAGATCTGTAAATTATTGCATTCCTTTTTTATTCACAATTTGTACAGTGTCCCAAATTTTTGGAATCGGGTTTGTATGTTTATTCGTGTTTTATTACGAGTTCTGTCACTTTCACGTTTTGCTTGAAAACTCTTTTAGTTTCAATGTTCATTTGTTGTGGATTCAAACTATTATGACGCCTTTCACTGCATATAGTAGCCTGAACTTCTTTCATTTATTTATAGATAGACATAAACACGGAAGTATGCAGTTTCAAGCAAAATCTGTCCTGACAGCTTAAATATAAATAGGTTGATTATTATAAGTTTACGGTGGTGATTTGGGGTAAGGCAAAACACGGTTTGACAGTTGGATTTGAAATATACACGCTCGTTTTTTAAATTTTGTTAATTTTGACATAGTGCAGTTCTGAGTACTTATCAAAAACAATGTTGGCTGTGTAGACTTATTCTTGGCTACTGGTTTCATTGCAGGATCAGATGAGTATTTTTTTGTAATGGAATTAAACTGGTTCTCAAAAGAACTAGAGAATAAAAAGTTATTTCAATCTTAAAGCACATCTCAGTTGCGGCTACTAAAATATTAAATGTACAGTGGCTTACATATCTGGCTATAAAATCAAAAGTGAATTACAATATCATATTAGACACACTGATGGACTGGCCACTCAAAAAAAAAAAGAATTAGGCCTAAATGTATTTGAATTGCATATAAAATTTCCATCCATTTGAAATACACAGTTTTAACATTAATAAACTTAATGTGATGCATATTTGACAGTCATACATTAATGAATCAGTTCAGATTTCTATAATAGTGCTGAAGTGTTTTTTTTATTTTTTATTCACAATAACCAGGTATATATGTATTGATACATCTCATACATTTTAACTAATTGAATGTTGTTTGTTCCACAGCTAGCCATGTTTTAACCATGTTCATAGTTTTTCTACAATGAACAGATTTATGCTGAAGGCTTTTTGAAAATATGGTTTATATTATTATGATTGAAATAAAATCAAATAGATGCAAATAGTTGGCTGACAAATATGCATCACATTAAGTTTATTAGTTTGTATTAAAACAATGGATGGATAATTTTGAATACATAAATCTTAAGGTGTATATCAGCATCCCCATGATATAGAAAAGTGGTGTAGAGAATGGATGGATGGATATCAGAAACTGTTCAGCGTACCAAATGGCCAGAAACGGATCCAACCACTCAAACTGTTGCATACATTCAAGCTGTAACTCTTCATATTCAGTTTATCTGCTTCTTCATCAGCAGCGCCCAGTGTTCCCAGTAGCAACATTGGCTGACTTTGGTCTCCAGAGAGGTCTGTAAAAAGATGGAACGTGTACATTAGTGAGTTCTTCTTATTCTAGTGTTTTTTGTTTTTTTTTAGTTTTGCAAAAAAAAAAAAAGCAAAAATAGACTGTAATAAATTTTTTAAAATTACATTTAATCATTAAACAGATGCTTTTATCCAAAGCGACTTACAAATGACACATTTAATAACAGATATGAAATATGGCCTTCTGTATTTTTTTTACAGTATTTCATATTTAACATAGTTTTCTTCTCAAATCTGTCAATAAAGGCCTGTTCACATCAAGGACGATAACTATAACGATAATTATTTTAGCGTTCACACATCGTCCACACCAACGCACAATATCATTCTGTTTATTAAAGGGTTAGTTCACCCAAAAATGAAAATCCTTGTTTTAGACCTGTATGAATTTCATTATTCTGCTGAACACAAAAGAAGATATTTTAAAGATTATGTGTAACAAAACAGTTAATGGACCACATTGACTATATTTTTTTTCCTACTATGGAAGTCAATGTCCATCAACTGTTTAGTTACACATAATCTTTCAAATATCTTCTTTTATGTACAAAAGAAAGAAACTAATACAGGTTTGGAACAAATTGAGGGTGAGTAAATTATGACAGAATTTAAAGTAATCCATGTGACTCCAACCTCAATTTTATGAAGTGACGTGAGAGCTTTGTGCAAAAAACAAAATGTAGCACTTTATTTACAAAATATTAATCTTGATATTAATATTAATATTTTTTAGGTGAACTAACCCTTTAAGCGCAAGCTGCAGTTTTGTCGTCGTCTGCTTTAAATGCTCGAGCTCTTTAAAGCAGGATGGATTCTGATTGGCTGTCAATGTTTTTATTGTTCATCAGCTGGAAGAAAGTGATTCCAACGATATTGTTTCTCTGCGCCGTTACAGTTGTGGTGTGGACTCTGCTATTCTTTTATATTTAGAGCGATTTTAGAACTATATCTTTATAGTTATAGTCCTTGGTGTGAATGGGCCTTTAATTAAGACGTGAACACAAGGCTGTGAAGGACATACAGACCAATAAGTGGCTTGTTACCGTTCAGTGTTGTCCTGATGGATTCATCAAGAGCAGAAGTATCTTCCCCAGCCAAAACAGAGAGATTCATGTCCATGAGTTGCATGAGCACCTGGTAACACTCGTCTGGAGCTGGAGAGTTTGGATCTTGTTCAGGATACAGTAGCGCTTCTGGCGCCCCGAGTCCCCCCGCAAAGTCTTCTTCTGACCCTGGTCCACTGTCTCTTGCCAATGCTTTCAGTCTGTTCTCATTCTGTTCTATATATATACATATATATAAAATGTACATTTTCAGCATCATTAATCTTCAGTGTCACATGATCCTTCAGAAATCATTCTAATATGATGATTTGCTGCTGAAGAAACATCTCTCTCTCTCTCTCTCTCTCTCTCTCTCAATATATATATAAAACTGTTTTCAACATTGATAATAATCAGAAATGTCACTGAAGACTGGAGTAATGATGCTGAAAATTCAGCTTTGATCACAGGAATAAATTATATTTTACTATATATTCACATAAAAAACAGCTACTTTAAATTGTAATATTACTGTTTTTGCTATAATTTTGATCAAATAAATGCTGCCTTCGTGAGCAAAAGAGACTTCTTTAAAAATATAAAATCAGGCTGTTAAATAGTTAAATGCAAATTATAAATGAAGCCTGAGAAATGCTTTACCCTTTCCCATTTCCTCAAGTATTGTTTCCTTTTGTTGAAAGAAGTCTGAAAAATAAATAAATAAATAAATAAATAAATAAAATCAAATCAAATGGATGGTAATGAAATAACTGTTAAATAAATTTAAGCCAAATTCAGTTCTCAGAACCTTTAATATTTTCCCAGAGGAGTTTCTTAATCTCCACTTCATCAGCTAAAGCGCTTCCGCATAGAGCTGCAGAAAAACAGAGACAGTAAAACACTGGACACAGGTACAAAATAACACCTTAACACAAGGTAAATAACACTTTTTTTTTTTTTTACGCAATAAGCTAATAATACAGACCTGAATTTTAGGTAAATGATGTACAGTGTGCAGTGTAGAATATAAATTGATATTACAAATATTAAACTCCCCTTTAACAGAGTTTGTTACCTTGCAGGTACAGCATGTCAAATTCATTCTGCTGATTTTTCTTGGAGCCTTGGTGAAACTGACTGCCAAAGTTGGAGGCGTCCACAAACGCTCCAGTGAGAGAATAACCTGCTTCATGTGGAGTGATCTCAAACCAGGGGTCTGCAGACAGAAACATGTCCATATAACAGCTGAAACAAACACATTATCTCTCTCTCTCTCTTTCAGACAAACACAGACCTCCGATATTGTGGTGTTTGCACTTCTTGTCGATCACGGTGTAGATGGGAAACGGGACTTTACCGTCTTTGCTCTGCTGGCTCCACTGCTCTGTGAGTGTGTGTTCGTCGATCTATAGAGAACACAGATTTTGCAGCTTCATGTTATTGTAGAGACTGGACGACAAATACATTACATTTCCTCAATCACCAATAAGTTCAACTTAAAACTTGTGCAACATTTTCTCAGGAAATATGACTCCATGACTTAGTGAGAAATGTTCAGAATAAAACTGACTTTGAAGTACGAAAGTCAAAGGTATGGCGGCATTTTAATGCCATTAATAACTGAGCACACAACTGATGCTCGGCCGCGCAGTAAATCACTTCCGTGAGAGGATAACAGATCTACACGATGGTTGTTCATGAGTCTCTTGTTTGTTCTGAGCAGTTAAACTGAGCTCTGTTCTTCAGAAAAATCCTCCAGGTCCTGCAGATTCTTCAGATTTCCAGCATCTTTTGCATATTTGAACTCTTTCCAGCAGTGACTGTATGATTTTGAGATCCGTCTTTTCACACTGAGGACAACTGAGGGACTCAAACACAACTTTTAAAAATGGTTCAAACATTCACTGATGCTCCAGAAGGAAACACGACGCATTAAGAGTCAGGGGTGAAAACTTTTGAACAGGATGAAGAGGTCCAAATTTTTCTTATTTTGTTTAACTATCAGATTTTTTTCATTTAGTACTGCCCTTCTGAAGCAAAAGAAGATATTTTCACATTTCCTGGAAGACAAATTAAGTACAATTTACCTCGATATTCAAATTCAAAAAGTTTTCACCCCCCGGCTCTTAATGCATCGTGTTTCCTTCTGGAGCATCAGTGAATGTTTGAACCTTTTTTAATAGTTGTGTTTGAGTCCCTCAGTTGTCCTCAGTGTGAAAAAATGGATCTCAAAATCATTCAGTCACTGCTGTAAAGAGTTCAAATATGCAAAGATGCTGGAAAACCAAAGAATTTTTGGGACCTGGAGGATTTTTCTGAAGAACAGAGCTCAGTTTAACTGCTCAAGACAAAAAAGAGACTCAAGAACAACCATCACAAAAAAAACAACAAAAAAAACAGTCATGGATCATCCAAGTAACCACGCACAGTATTAAGAATCAAGGGTATGTAAACTTTTGAACAGGGACATTTTAATAAACTCAGCTATTTTTTTTTTTTTTTTTTGTCTTGTGGACATCTGTAAACATCTGTTATGTAAAATATCTTACTTAGGACAGTATTAAATAAAAAATAACATGCATTTTGATCCCTCTTATCTTGTTAAAATTATTCACATTTTCACAGATTCTGCAAGTGGCATGTAAACTTTTGAGCTCAACTGTATATCTCGCAATTCTGACTTTATATTACGGAAGTGCTAGTTTATATATCAGAATTCTGACTTTATAACCCGCAATTGTTAGAAAAAATGTCAGAATTGTTAGATACAAACTCGCAATTACTGTTTTAGTTTTTTATTTAGTGGCAGAAACTGGCTTCCATATGAAACTGACTTTGTAGTGAGTCAAAAACACACAACATGTGCATAGACCAATTCATGAACAAATGACTCTTATGAACCAGTTCTTTTTAGTGAGTCAAAACACAGCGCAACCCGATTCAGTGGACCGCTTTTGAATCACTGAGTAAACTGCAAGATATCAATAACTTGTTTTCTGTAAAAATGGTACTTGAGTGTGTTTGAGAAATTCATCTTTTGCAGACGAACTATACATATTGTTAGTTCATCACATAGGCTAAGTCTTACTTCAATGGATTAATTATTCATAATATCACGTTAATTTTCTCATATATCTGTGTACTCATTTTGTGTTTTACTGTATATTAACATAGGCAACAACTCGTCTTCTCTGTGTAGTTAGAGATATTTTAGAATTAGAAATTTTAGAAATAGATATTTTGATGTGCTTAATAGAAAATGTCTGTTATTTGTTTTTAATTATTTTTTTAAGTATGATGATTGCTTTGTGGTCCCTCTAAGGAAATGCAACTGTTTTGCATATTAATGGACTCAAATGTCTATGTCAGGCCATAAATCCACAAGAAATGTGCATTATTGCTTGCTTTGGTGTCATAATTTCCAGATCTGTCCCTGGTCATGAATAGGCTATTTACAGACCTCTTTCACAAATGATGTGATGACCATCACTGCCCAGATGTCAGTCAGACTGAAGTGGTCTTTCTCATAGTAATATTTCTTCAGTTTGGCAAATGCTTCTCTCCAGCTGACTTTAGGACCGCTGAGTCTCTGGATGATCTTGTCTTTCACGGTCTCTAGTTTGGTGGACCAGTCTGGTTCCTTATATAAGGAGGCCATACACCTTCAGAGGAACAACAAATGCTCTTATTTTTGACATTCAACCCATCTGTGTGTGTGTGTGTGTGTGTGTGTGTGTGTGTGTGTGTGTTGTCTCTGAGGGTTTGTACCAGGTGGATCCAGAGACTCCGCTCAGATAAAGGACACAGTCCAGAAGACCTGTTTTCTGGAGCTGAACCAGGGATCCCAGCAAACCCACCATGGCTCTTTCTCCTCCTCCAGAACCCAGTAAGGCAATGTTTGGCACCTCATTCTGAAACACACACCACTCAAAGCATCAAAGCAATGACACTCTAAAATGTTGAGACTGCAAAATAGACACATCCAACCCTTCCCCCCCTCCCACACACACACATATATATGAACTAGCACGACTAACACAGAGCAAGTTTTTGCAAATGTGTGAAATAAAATGTGTGAAACACACATTCACAGACACACAAAGCACCATTATACACACACAAATGAACCAGTGTGGCTGTAACAAAATCGTAAAATTGAGCCAAAACTCTCAAATAAGAGGTTGAAATCAGATCAGTCCCAGATTTATTAAGCTGTGATAAAACAAACCTGTTCATTTTTGATACATTTTTATTGAATTTTGCTGTTATGTATAACAAAATGCCCTCCTCTGTGTTCAGGTTTGACTGTAGTAAAAGTGATGCAAAAACTGACACTTCAAATTAACATTAAAAAAAAAACTAAACCTTGACAAAAAGTAGTCTTTGAGAGTGTCTAAGTATAAATCCAAATCTCAATAAAAATAAGTATTTGTTGTCTAAAAACACTAGATAATTTATAAGCCACTTAATATAGAACTATATAGGAATCTAGTGGTTACAGCATGGCATTACAAAAGGTTTTTTTTTTTTTTTTTTTTTAAAGTTTACATATTATTTTTTTAAGTTTACATGTATTATTTTCAATGGGGGAAAATTGTATAAATATTGCATATAGTATCATAAAATACCCTCAAAATTCTGAATAATTGTCAAAAAATATTATTGAACAAATATATTTCATTTGTTTTCCTGGCGAGGGAAAAAAGTTACATTTTAAGGCATCGGTCATTTTTGACCATGGAGAAGTTAAGTGTGACCCCTAAATGAAGAGGACCTGAGGGTTAAGACAGTGAAATTGTTGTGACATGTGATGTTCATCGGCCACAGCACCATTCACAGGTCATCTCAGATATATGAAGTATAAAATAAGAAGCTTTACCTGACTGCACTGTATCTGAAGCTTCTTCAGGCTTTCTAGAACAGATTTTTTCCTTCCGGCTACAAACTCCTCCTCCTCCTTATTCAGAGAGGGTTCGATTCGCACCTTACCGCTGCAGCGACAGACAGAACAGTCCTGAATGTAACTTATTTGATATTTAGATATTGAATATTCTAGATTTCAATGCAATTAAGTCTGCAGTTTATGTTGAACAGTTATTATCATAGTTAGACTTTAATTGTGTAAGTAATGTAGTACAAAACTTATTTTAATGCTTCCATGAATCTGAGCAGGATTACATACCTTTCCTGGGGTTTGGATGCGCTCATCTATAAAACAATAGAGTCCACATGCAAGTCAGTTTCTGTTATTTTAGATTTTATATATATTTAAAGAACATTACACAGATTTTGATGTATAGAAAATTGAAAACTGTCACTGAAGTACGAATCCCACAAATCGTTTTTCACCATGGTTGTTTTTTTATGCACTTTTGATAGTGTGTGGGTCACTGCTGTTGACCGTGTTTAAATTGGTTTTAATTACAGAAAAATGCTGGATTTGTTCATACTATGATTGTCAAATGTAATTTATGATGCCATGAAACCTTTTAACTGCCTTGCTATTGCTGAAACGACATTATTTACTTTAAGCTTAAAAGTAAATACTTACTATTCCTGTAAATCCTGAGTCTTCACCAACAACACCACAGCAGCTGTTTCCTTTATATGCGGAGAGATGCTCTTTATATGGCTATGAAACTGCACTGCAAGTCCAGAAATAATCATGAGGGTGAAGTTGTGAATGATAAATTATACAATCATTCACAGGGGCTGCATTTACACTGGCACGAAAAATCTGATTTTTTGCTCACATCTGACACAGATCGGAATTTGACGCACACGTGTAATCACAAAAATCTGCATGAGATTCGATTTTTTCACATTGATCTGAACCACTTCCAAATGTGGTTTTAAATCAGATACATATCTGATATCTGGACATGCGATCTATATGGCAAGCTGTTTTGACTTTTATTTATTTTCAGGATATGACTTCTTGATGTCAACAGTTCAATTCTTGATATCAGGAATTACATTTCCACTAGTAAAAACTATAATTCTTGATATCTGTACTTGTATTTTCACTAGTTAAATGTCACCATAGGCTGCCATTCAAATTCAATTGTTGATATCAAGAATTGATTTCTTACTAGTTGAAATTCCAATTTCACATATCAGAAATACAATTCTTACTAGTTAAAATCATAATTTTTATTATCAATAATTACTTTGTTGCTAGTGCAAATATCTGTTCTTGATATCAACAATTGAACTGCTACTAGTAACAATGTCAATTTTTGATATCAATAATTGGATTGTGAGTATTGACAATGTTCGTTTCTGATATCATGAATGTGATTGTTACTAGTAAGAGCCATTTTAGATATCTGAAATTATACTGATATCAGAAATACATTTTCAGATATCAAAAATGAACATTTTTACTAATAACAATGTAGTTATTGATATAAAATTTTTTGATTTTTTTACTAGTAAGAAGTATTTCTGATATGTGAAACTGGAATTTAAACTAGTAAGAAATCAATTCTTGATGTCAACAATTGAATTTGAATGGCAGCCTATGGTGATATTTAACTAGTGAAAAGTACAGATATCAAGAATTCTAGTTTTTACTAGTGGAAATGTAATTTCTGATATAAAGAATTCATATCCTGAGAATGAATAAAAGTCAAAACAGCTTGCCATAGTCCTACGTCTAAACACACATATCCGATTCTCCTTGGACTTCCAACTCCAAGCCAGCACAAGGCGAAGGCGACACGTTTGCTCACTGAAAGGTAGCTTTTATGTTGTTTTACGAAGCAAATGTGCCTGTATGCACTCGCACTAAAAACTCGCAGCTTTATTATTGAGGTGGGAACTTTATGTCTATTTTTTTCTTGAAAGAAATTGCATGCACACGCACACATTAAGCAGCTGAATTTCAACCTCTGCCTGGTTAATTTGGGGTGCAAACTTGGAGTCACGGTGTATGACGTCAACAGACTCGCTATGGCAAGCCGTTTTAGCTTAAATTGTTCCCAGTGTTACTCGTCGTAATTGCATTTTTACTAGTAAGAATTCAATTAGAGAGCTCTCTAATTCAATTCTTACTAGTAACAATTATGATTAGAGAGCTCTATAATTCAATTAGAGAGCTCTGCAATTGCATTAAAGAGCTCTATAATTCAGTTCTTACTAGTAACAATTATTATTAAAGAGCTCTCTAATTCAATTGCAGAGCTCTCTAAATCAGTTCTTACTAGTAAGAATTACAATAAGAAAGCTCTTTAATGCAATTCTTACTAGTAACAATTCCTGTTACAGAGCTCTACAATCATATTCTTACTAGTAAAAACTTGTATTCATTAGATGCAAAATAGATTTGCGATTACACCCATTTCCCTCCCCAAATCCCGCCTGCGATGCTACTCTTCAAAATAAAAGTCCAATTAGAACGAATTGTTATTGTGTCAGAATGACCACAATACTGAAATGAACTTGGATATGTTTTGCTATTAAAAGATAATATTTAATCACTACATTAATTCACATCTTTACGTTTTATATGGTAATGATAAAGTTTACCAGACAAAATATAGGCCTAATCTCTTTAATAAATAAATAAATAAACAATAGTAATATATATAAAAAGAAAAGCCCAAATTAGGAGTATGCGATATTGACAAATAATATATACATTTTTGGGGATTTTTTCGACAAGGATAAGGCAATATCTTGCTGATTGTTTTTGTGAGGCCTGGTTTAGGCCTGTATAGAACTACCAGTAAGTGGCAGCCCAATCCTGTCTTAATGAGTGATTCATTGAATCATTCATTCAAATGGTTCGTTCAAAATGGTTGTTTCATTTAGAAACGAAGCAAATTATTGTCTTTATGAATTGGTAATTGAATCATTGACTCAAATTATTCGTTTAAAAACACATTCACATCAAGTAGCCTACGAAACATTGCACTGTTGCTCTGAGATGCACAACAGTTCGGCCCCGGCATCGTTTGAAACTATTTTCATTGGCTAAACAGAGCAAAAACAGACAATATTGTGTCCAAAATGTAACTCACTGAATATTAACTTTTTGTTTGTTATAAACTATATAAGTATAAAATTCGTGATCACGCTATGTTATAGGCCTATTAAAAATAAAAACTCATACAGGGATATTTTTGTCCTCATATAGCAGCATTACTGGCTTCATCATGCAGTGAATGTTTTGGACTCTCAAGTCGTGTTTTCGTTCGTCTTTTGCAAAGTCAGTGACACTCGATAGCGAATGTCAGCTCGTATATCGTTAAAATGACAATTCATCGATGATAAATATCGCACACCCCATAGCCCAAATTGCCTCAGCATTATTTTATGAGTAGAAAATTCAAGTAAAACTCTCACAATGCTGAACAAAATAAGTATTTTACAATTTTAAAATATCTGCATACCTAATTATTTATCTTTTCTGAGCGAGTGTGAATTCACCTTAAAATACAACAGCACGTAGCATATACCTTCACAACGGGGCTAAATGCACACCTTAAGAAAAATGTGCTTTTCAGTACTCCGATATTAAAACAATCAATTTAGCAAAGTTTGTAGCCTACTATATTTGGTTTATTTTGATACCTATAAAATAATTCATTTTTGTTCAACAAATATACTGTCATTTAAATATGTTCATTTTGAAAAGCTATATTATTACTTATATAGGCTAGCCTACTATTATTTTACCCAAAATATAGAATCAGCCAAATTAGTGCTGAGCTGAATTTTTGTGCCATCTAGTGGTTTAAAAGAGAATAAAGTCAAACGCGCCTTCAGCCCGTCTATAAAGCATAATCAATAATGCTATAATGTTATAATGGTTTTAATCAACACCAAAAATAGTTAGGCCTATTTCTTATAGGCTATATAATGCTTATATCAGATCATTAGAGCCTCTACGTTGCTGTTCATCATTGAAAACGGCTTTACTGAACAACCTGGAGTGCCATCGCTCATTTTGTGAATATGCATGAGGCGTAATTATCATAATAAGGTAGTGCTGAATAGAGAGCAACACAATGCAATTCTTACTAGTAAAAATTCATTTAGAGAGCTCTCTAATACAATTGTTACTAGTAAGAATTCAAATTAGAGAGCTCTTTAATGCAATTCTTACTAGTAACAATTGAATTAGAGAGCTCTCTAATTCAATTTTTACTAGTAAAAATGCAATTACGACGAGTAACACTGGGAACAATTTAAGCTAAAACGGCCTGCCATAGTCTCGCGCCTAGTGGTGGAAATTTTGATTCTTCCAAGAGATTCGTTCATTTTCAGTTCGTTCACCAAAATGATTCGTTCACTGATTCGTTCAGTGACCATTCCTTCATATTACATAAATACGCCAGCAGGTGGCGAAAAAGAGAGACAGAAAATAAATAAATAAATAAATAAAATGTGTGCCTAATCTAGACCCAACTCATTAAATAAATAAAATAAATTTAAATAAGTGGTTTAGATGACCAAAGCACAAGGTTTTCTTGCATAATTAACATTTTAATTGTTTGGTCAGACATTTACACATTCATAAATCTGGGATTATGTTAAACGTGGAGTTATGTAGGCTATGTTAAATATCAATATATTAACAAGCGTATGTGCTCAGTACCTATAACTGCGCTTTGCATCCTAGAGTGACTCGCATGCTAAATGACCGACCTACCGGGTACACTCTCATTCATTTCATCCACAAACGAGATCTTTCTCTCGTTCAGACTCAAAAGTCATTTTATTTAAAAGAAGAAAACTGTAAAAAAAAAAAAAAAAAATACAAAATGCACACAAAACCAGTGCGTACAGTAATCATTTAACCATCAGCTTGCGTTATTGAGCGTTTGTGCCCAAGACACTTGCAAAAATGGGTTTACAAAAAACACATTTATGTTTATTTGCATTTATGCATTTGGCAGATGCTGTTATCCAAAGCGTCTAGTGCTGTTATTACAGGGACGATCCCCGTGGATCAACCTGGAGTAAAGTGTCTTGCTCTGCAGAGATCGAACCAGCAACCTTCTGCTTACCAGCTCAGTGGTTTAGCCCACCACACTACAAAAGTAATAAAGCTGAAATAAAAAGAAACTGAATGAATTAATTAATGTGTTTAAATGTTTTACAGGTAGTCATGCTGATGGAGAGCAGGCACATGAATGTTTGGAGCAGACACAGCGGCAGCCAGATTGTCCCGTACGTCTTCTCCCACTCTTGCTTCAAGGTTGTGGGGTTCAGGGGTCCATCATCATGATCTTCCTCATCCTCTGGATCGACGATGTCCCCATTGAGGAGAGCAGCAATGTTCAAGTGCAACCGAACTCAGACTACCTCCTTCAGGTAGTCTTGGGTTTGGTACCCCGGTGCGCACCCGGGTTCGCATGACAGCTTTCACATGAATGATTTTTCATGCAAACCGTGCCCCATTTCGAACTAAATTGCCAGTGTGAAAGCCCCCTTAGTCATAATGGAGTCAACCTGTATTGTTCTCTGAAGCAAGAATTCAAAGAGTAAACGTTCAGTGGGAGCGAGCTACTTTCTGTTTCCAGTGAAGTAGAGCTGCATGATTCAATGACATACGTTTTTAAGTCACTTGTCAAGTGCTGATATGATCTTGCTAAGCATGTGATTTGTTTTCCATCTGCGTTTCATCAAATGATGTTTTCCTGAAAGTGTGTGTGTGTAAACTTCACATGACTGTCCTGACAACCACATTTTTCCCTTTAAGCTCAACAAGTTGCTTGAAAGAAGTGAGCTTGCTATTGCTGAATCAACAGGTAAAACAAAACTTCTTTAGCAAACTAAAGCAATTCAAATCTGAACATTTAAATTTAGTAATTATATATGTATATACATACACACACACACACAAACTAAAAAATATATAAGTCATTTACATACATGCATGCAAACATATATATTAGGACTGGGGTGGGGGGGGGGGGGGGGGGGGGGGGGGTGGGGGGGGGGGGGGGGGGGGTTCAATTCACTTAACTATCACAACTTTTTTTTTTTTAGATTTTGAAATCAATTTTTTTATTCCAGAATCTATATTAATTCATATTAAATTGCTTCATTTTAGTCCTTGCTTATAGTCGAGAAATCTGCCAAAGAGGAGGAGTCTTATGAGGACATGGGCTTCGGCCTGTTTGATTAAACTGCTGAATGAACATCAGTGTCAGTTTAACACCAATAAAACATCTGGAAACAACAGTTGTGACTCTTGTGTGTTTGGATTGGTGTGCGCACATGTTTTGTGTGCAGAAAGTGTAAATCTTGCTGTTGATTAATTCCTTTAAGTAAACTTTTAGTCTTCAAATGCACAGGTAGCTTTATCAATAGGTCATTTTCACCACAAAAACATGTCATTGCAAATAACTAAAATAAACTTAATTCTTTATAGTAGAAACATTTCAGGATCTGTTTTACTTTGTTCAGATAGAAGTTAAACAATGCAATCCCTGGATGCTAACGAAATATTACACCATTTATACCGGATTTTTTGCTTAATATTTGTTGCTGTAGGGCAGAATAACATTTCTATGTTTGATCCTTTACTGCTTGTAGTTTCTAAAGTATTACTTCAAACATATATTTAAACCTGTATTTTATGTATTTTAATTTAATATAAAACTTCCATATGTTTGATTACAGTTTTGATAAACTACTAGTAATAAACGTTTGTTACATATTTGTCAGTCATGGATAAATGAAACACAAATAAGATTCGTGCAACAGTACTGTACAGTATTTAAATGCACAATTTCCAGGGTTAGGGATTTTTTATTTATCAAACAGTCTCATGCATTTGACCTAATTGACGTTTACAGTTATATGCCAACATTATAACCATGTTCATTCTTTTACAAAGTCCTCCTGAAGTCAGTAAAATCACCAAAATTACATATTTAAAGTTTTTTTTCCTGTGAAAAAACATTTCTTCATGCCTTAAAATAACGCTACACCCTTGCCTCAGTTAGTAGTATACGCAAAGCAATGAATATGCAAATTAGCCCCGCCTCCACTCACTCACGCAGCTCAGAGATCCACTCGGTCAACTTACTGAGGTAAACGCTGCACAATGGAATCGCTCTTTACAACATCGGAGACATAACGGTAATTAATATGATTAGTGTTTTGCTTGACTATGTTACCAAACAGCTAATAATGTGTTGCTAATGTTACACCCGCCATATTGCTAATTCTACACAATTTTTCATATCAACAGACTCTCGAGACTCCCCCGCTAATTCGCTGTTAATGATATGCTAAAGCCCGCCGGCACATCGACGTGATTGGTTACAAGGTAGTTGGTGACATCACATACACCAGCGATTTCAAATCTGTTTTTTTCACTTCAGATTTAAGGAGAAAATACTCAGCAATGGTGCTGACTGATGAATTTGCACATGGTTTGTCTTAAAGCATATTAAAAACACCACATAGACATATAAACAACATTAAAAACTTGATTTTCACCACAGGGGGACTTTAACTGATTCAATTTGATTGTTTTCACAAATGGGCTGGTTTATACCGATTCTAAGGAATCAAATACAGTAGATGCATTTTTGAAAACATGATTACTAAACTAAAATCAAATAGATTCAAATACTTAACTTTTTTTTAGTGTATTTAACTGTTAAGGGCATGGAAGAAATTTCTGGGAAATTTAATTATTACACTGCGTTTAGGGAAACCAAATCAACCAAATTAATAAGAACCCATTTTAAATGTCCCCTAGTAAGGGGAAAGAAAAAATTATGAAATTCTGAATTGACCAGTCAGCATTCAGGATCATAACTCTGTTTTATTATAATCAGCATGCAGAAAGAAACATTGAAACATGCAGAAACATATTAAACAGAATTAGCAGAAAAAAAGCATTTTGCAGAAAAAAAAAAAAAAAGCTAACAGAAAAAGAAATTAAACGCTTGTAAAATGACTGATATGCAGTGTTGGGGAAAGTTACTTTGGAAATTAATGCATTACCCCCATAAAAAGCAACTACTGCATTACTTAGTTACTTTTTAAGGAAAAACTTCTGCACTTACGATTCCTCTCAACATGGCGACAGGAGAGGCATCAATCAATAAAAGGAAAAACAAAGTAACTTGTGCTGCTTATTTGTAAAAAAGTAACTCAGATATTAAATTGTAAATTTAAAAGTAATGCATTACTTTACTAGTTACTTGAAAAATGTAATCTGATTACGTAACTTAAGTTACTTATAATAGGTTACCCCCAACACTGCTGATATGCAAATCAGTTTAGTCTATATTCAGATTTTACATGTTAGCGTCTAGATCCTTTTTGCCCAACGGCCGCACGGATCTGCTCCAGCAGTTTTCCTCTGTTGTTTGTGATGTTTTTTCCAGCGACCTCCACGAGATCAGTGATCATCTTAGCGCTGTAAGGACCTTGAAAGGTCTTATAATTTTTCCTCCAGTCCTCAATTTTGTCTGAAGAAACATTAACACACTTAAATCAGAACACAGTGGATATTTCAGTTTTATTCAGGACATTGTAAGATTTTAACTTGCCTCCACAGTTGACCACATTAAAGAGAGGGATGTGGATCACGGTTGGAGTGTTTTTGCCTTTAAACACATAGAAGTCCTTCGGTTTCTCTGAGTGTCCACTGGGAATGTTGACCTCAGGGAAAGGGATGTTTAGTTCCTTGCACGTCTTGGCAGCTTCCTTCACCGTCTGCAGTGGAAAAGCAGCAGAATTTCTCTTGTTTTTTTAATCACTAATATTTTCTTATGAGTGAAACTGTAGAGAATTAAATATGCGTGTAATACCATGAAAGGATCACCCTCACTGAAATCCAGGGAAATGATGAGGTCGATGTTTCTCTCTTTTCTCAGCACTGAGAAGTAGGGTGAGTTGAGCAACAGCCCGGTGTCTTCAAAGTCTCTCGTCTCAGTTTCCAGAAGAGTGGAGGGCACTGCTTCATCTGAGGGATCACAGCATTATTATATTATTCACAATGAATTTCCAGTCAGCAGGTCTGTTCTTACCTGTCATGTTGTGGAGGAAGTTATGATTCCTGCCCCAGATCCACTGATTCATGCAATTAATAATGCTCATCCAAGCATCTGTAAAACAAATGCACTCTTATTAATAAAGTTCTTCAGTTTTAAGATTGAGTAAATAGTTCTTTTGGCCCTCTAGCGGTTGAAGCATAACACTAAAAGTTACTTACGGCGGAACATTGTTTTAATCGTTACGTGATGCGAGTTGTGCTTCGGCTCCTGCGCGGATGAATCTGATCAGTGCGAATGTCACTAACGACATCAAAACTCCCCCGATAATAATTCAAGAAAGATGGAAAACATGTCTTATAAGTAACTTGTATCTTATAACGGTTGTTTTGACTTGTTGAAATCGATTGTTTTAAAATAATATTACAAGGTTTTGGCAATGATTGCTATTCATATCAGATAACCGTGGAAACTATAACTCTTCATATTCAGTTTTTCTGCTTTTTTTTATCAGCAATTCTGTCTTTCCACATGACTTTTGCCTCCAGAGAGGTTTGTAAAAAGACAGGACATGTACATTAGTGAGTTCTTCTTATTCTAGTATGTGTATCTTTTTTTTTCTTTTTTGTTTTTCATAATTGTTTTAAAATTTTGCCAAAAAGCAAAAATAGGCAAAATAAAATGTCCTATTTAAGACCTCAGTGAGTTCCAGTCACTCATACGTCACGTTCACATGTTGACCACATGATGTCGCCATGACACAATGAGAGCATATCGTGTTTTTGTGTCAATTATGGTAAAATAGAATAAAAATGACATGAAATCACTTTTAAAACAGCTGACGAAAAGCAAAAACGAAGGTATCATTACACAAACTTAATGTCTAATGTCTAAAGTTTGTTTTTACATTCATATTCATTGGAGTCAGGACACGCCGCCATCTTGGAATTTACGTCAAATGAGGTCAGGTTGATCGATGTACCCCGAGTTCATACGCAAAATGGCTGACTTTGAGTGGCGTTTCAGACGTTATTTCCTAGAAGGAGGTGGGAAAAATCCAAAATATGATCTGTCTGGAACATAGTATAAGTATATTTATAGGCAAATACTCAAAACTGGTTTAGCGATTGTTACCAGCGTAAAGATTGTTTTCTGAACTTAGTTCATGCAGCAAATGTACTGCTATGCTAACTGTTGATTCGTTTTTTATTACTGGTTCTGTCGCTTTCGCTTTTTGCTTGTAAACTTGTTTAGTTTCAATGTTCAGTTGTTGTGGATTCAAGCTATTATGACACCTTCCACTGCATATAGTAGCCTGAACTTCTTTCATTTATTTATAGATAGATAGACGTAAACACGGAAGTATGCAGTTTCAAGCAAAATCCATCCCGACAGCTGTCAAATATAAATAGGCTGATTATTATAGGTTTACGGTAGTGATTTGAGGTAAGGCAAAAACTTGGTTTGACAGTTGGATTTGTAATATACTCGCTGGTTATTTACATTTTGTTAAAGGGTTAGTTCACCCAAAAAGGAAAATAATGTCATTAATTACTCCCCCTCATGCCGTTCCACACCCGTAAGACCTTCGTTAATCTTCGGAACGGAAATTGAGATATTTTTGTTGAAATCCGATGGCTCAGTGAGTCCTACATAGGGAGTAATGACTTTCCTCTCTCAAGATCCATAAAGGTACTAAAAACATATTTAAATCAGTTCATGTGAGTACAATGGTTCGATATTAATATTATAAAGTGACGAGAATATTTTTGGTGCGCCAAAAAAAACAAAATAATTCGACACGCTGGTTCATTATGCTCTGAAGCTTCCTGAAGCAGTGTTTTGAAATCGGCCATCAGTATATAAGTCATTATTTTGTTTTTTTTGGCGCACCAAAAATATTCTCGTCACTTAATTTTAATATTGAACCACTGTACTCACATTAACTGATTTAAATATGTTTCTAGTACATTAATGGATCTTGAGAGAGGAAATGTCATTGCTGGCTATGTAGGCCTCACTGAGCCATCGGATTTCAACAAAAATATCTCAATTTGCGTTCTGAAGATTAATGAAGGGCTTACGGGTGTGAAACGGCATGAGGGTGAGTAATAAATGACAGAATTTTCATTTCTGGGTGAACTAACCCTTTAATTTTGACAGTGTAGTTTTGATTTTGAGTTCTTATCGAGAACAATGTTGGCTGTATAGACTTCTTGACTACATGTTTCATTACAGGATCAGACAAGTATTTTGTTTTTTAATAGAACTAACTGGTTTTCAAAAGAACCAGAGGATGAAAAGTTATTTGAATCTTAAATATCTAAAATATTAAATGTACAGTGGTTTACGTATCAATCTCACTATAAAATAAAAAATTGCCATCCATTTGAATTACACAGTTTTAACACAAACTAATAAACTTAATGTGATGCATATTTGTCAGTCGTACATAAATGAATCAGTTTTCTATAATAGTGCTAAAGTGTTTTTTTTTTTTTTTATTCACAATAACCAGGTTGAAACAGGTTCTGACCTGTTTTATTTATGTGTGACTGACAAATATGCATCACATTACGTTTATTAGTTTATGTTAAAACAATGGATGGAAATTTTGGGTAACAGTAAGGTACACTTAAGGTGTAAATCAGCATCCACACAACTCTAGAAAAGTGGTGTGGAGAATGGATGGATGGATATTAGAAACAGTTCAACCTACCTAATATCCAGAAACCAATCCGATCACTCAATCTGTTGTATTCATCCGTGGTGTAACTCTTCACATTCAGTTTTTCTGTTTTTGTATGAGCAATTCTCAGTCTGTCCTCATGGCTTTTGCCTCCAGGGAGGTCTGTAAAAAGACGGGACATGTACATTAGTGAGTTCTTCTTATTCTAGTTTGTGTATCTTTTTTTTTGTTTCATGGTTTGATTTTCATAATTGTTTTTAAATTTTGCCAAAAAGCAAAAATAGACTGTCATACATTTTTTAAAATTACATTTAATCATTAACAGATGCTTTTATCTAAAGCGACTTACAAATGACACATTTTAAACGCAGATATGATATGAAATATGGCCGTTTGTATTTTATACAGTATTTATTTATTTTTTTAAAGTTTCCTTCTCAAATCTAAAGGCCTGTTCACACCAAGGACGATAACTATAATGATAACTATTTTAGCGTTCACATCGTCCAGCGCACAATATCGTTGTTTATTAAAGGGCTAGTTCACCCAAAAATGAAAATTCTGTCACCCTCAAGTTGTTCTAAACCTGTATGAATTTATTTCTTCTGCTGAACACAAAAGAAGATATTTTGAAGAATGTCTGTAACCAAACAGTTAATGGACCCCATTGACTTCCATGGTATTTTTTTTTTTCCTACTATGGAAGTCAATGTCCATCAACTGTTTAGTTACACATAATCTTTCAAATATCTTCTTTTATGTACAAAAGAAAGAAACTAATACAGGTTTGGAACAAATTGAGGGTGAGTAAATTATGACAGAATTTAAAGTAATCCATGTGACTCCAACCTCAATTTTATGAAGTGACGTGAGAGCTTTGTGCAAAAAACAAAATGTAGCACTTTATTTACAAAATATTAATCTTGATATTAATATTAATATTTTTTAGGTGAACTAACCCTTTAAAGCGACAGTTTTGTCGTCGTCTGCTTTAAATGCTCGAGCTCTTTAAAGCAGGATGGATTCTGATTGGCTGTCAATGTTTTTATTGTTCATCGGCTGGAAGAAACTGTTCTGAAAGTGATTCCAACGATATTGTTTCTCTGCGCCGTTACAGTTGTGGTGTGGACTCTGCTATTCTTTTATATTTAGAGCGATTTTAGAACTATATCTTTATAGTTCTCGTCCTTGGTGTGAATGGGCCTTTAATTAAGACGTGAACACAAGGCTGTGAAGGACATACAGACCAATAAGTGGCTTGTTACCGTTCAGTGTTGTCCTGATGGATTCATCAAGAGCAGAAGTATCTTCCCCAGTCAAAACAGAGAGATTCATGTCCACGAGGTTCATGAGCACCTGGTAACACTCGTCTGGAGACTTTGGATCTTGTTGTCTGCGGTCTGACATACGGTCCAGTTGTGCTTCTGGTGGTTTGATTGCTTCTTTACTCCTCTCAGGCTGTTCTATAAAATTTAGGGTCACATGATCCTTCAGAAATCATTCTAATATGCTGATTTGCTGCTTAAGAAACATTTCTTCTTCTTATTATTATTATCATATTTTTGTGAAAACTGTGATGCACTACTATTCAAAAGTTTGGGGTAAGATAAAAATGGATACTTTTATTCAACAAAGATGCATTAAATTGGTCAAATGTGACAAAATAGACATTGATAAAGATTTCCATTTCAAATATATGCTGTTTTTTTAAACTTTTTTCTATTCATCAAAAATCCTGGAAAAAAGTATCATGATTTCCATAAAAATATATATACGAGAAACTGTTTTCAACATTGATAATAATCATAAATGTTTCTTGAGCAGCAAATCATCATATTAGAATGATTTCTGAAGGATCATGTGACACTGAAGACTGGAGTAATGATGCTGAAAATTCAGCTTTGATCACTAAATTACATTTTACTTAAAATTTTAAATTGTAAAACTATTTTAAATATTACTGTTTTTACTGTATTTTGATCAAATAAATGCAGCCTCGGTGAGCAGAATTGCAAACATCAAATCAGGGCTGATAAATAGTTAAATGAAATTTATAAATAAAGACTAAGAAACACTTTACCCTTCCTCATTTCCTGAAATATTGTTTCCTTTTGTTGAAAGAAATCTGAAAAACAAAAACAAAACAAAAAAAATATCAAATGGATGGTAATGAAATAACTAATAAATAATAATTTAAGCCAAATTCAGTCCACAGAACCTTTTATCTTTTGCCAGAGGAATTTCTTAATCTCCACTTCATCGGCTAAAGCGCTTCCGCATAGAGCTGCAGAAAAACAGAGAATATCAGCAAACATGAAGTTTACAATAAAACAGAGGACACCTTAACACATAACATAAATAGTACATATTTTTATGCAATAAGTTAATAATACAGACCTGAGATTTAGGTCAATGACATACAATATAAGCTGATATTACAAATAATATTAAACTCCCCTTTAACAGAGTTTGTTACCTTGCAGGTACAGCATGTCAAATTCATCCTGCTGATTTGTCTGGGAGCCTTGGTGAAACTTGCTGCCAAAGTTGGAGGTGTCCACAAACGCTCCAGTGAGAGAATAACCTGCTTCATGTGGAGTGATCTCAAACCAGGAGTCTGCAGACAGAAACACGTCTATATAACAGCCGACACAAGCAAATGAACTCTCTGTCTTTCTTTCAGACAAACACAGACCTCTGTTATCGTGCTGTTTGCACTTCTTGTCGATCACGGTGTAGATGGGAAACGGGACTTTACCGTCTTTGCTCTGCTGGCTCCACTGCTCTGTGAGTGTGTGTTCGTCTATCTATAGAGAACACAGATTTTGCAGCTTCATGTTATTGTAGAGACTGGACGACAAATGCATTCCATTTCTTCAATCACCAATAAGTTCAAGATTTAAAACTTGTACAACAACAGTTATCTTGCCTCAAAGCCTCAAGTATCTTTACATTTACGCAGTGAGAGACTTTATAAAGAGAATTTTAGTAAATTTCCTCATTTCATTCATGCTTGAGATAAAGAAATATGACTGTTGAAGTACAAAAGTCATTTTGGAGATTTTACTTTTCACGTCAGTTTTATCTCTGATGTTGGTTAAAACGAGTGAATATGCTTTACACTGTATTTTCAGATATAGTCTGATATAGATATTATATAGAGTTATATAGATATAGTCTATATAAGCCAGATTTTATGAACAAATGACTCTTATGAACTGGTTCTTTCAGTTAGTCAAAACACACAGCTCAACCTGTCTAGCCCTGGTGTAGCCCAATTCATGAACCGGTTCTTTTCATTTAGTCAAAAACACATCGCAACCTGTCTACGTACAAATCACTCTTATGAAACCGTTCTTTGTAGTGAGTCAAAAACACACAGAGGGAGCAACATGTGCAGAGACCAATTCATGAACAAATGACTCTTATGAACCGGTTCTTTTTAGTGAGTCAAAACACAGCGCAACCCGTGTAGCCCGATTCAGTGAACCGCTTTTGAATCACTGAATCAAAACCTGATCACTAAGTACATTGCAAGATATCAATAACTTGTTCTCGGTAAAAATGCTACTTTTCCCTGAGTAGGTTTGAGAAATTGTTTTTTTCCCCCCACACAACCCCTGAAGAATCACGGGGTGCATACTGTTTTTTTTTTTTTTTTTTTTACGAATTCGGCGGGAAAATCGAATCTCATCCGGATAAGATATCTGATTCCACAGCGTTTCTCCACATCTATTTTGACCTTTGTAGAATACCGTAAGCATTTTCTCGTCAAGAAGATTTCGATCATGGCGTTAGGTAAGAATCTATTCAAAAACGTTTTAATGTTTAAACGAAAACTCGATCTTACTTTCGGTGATAACGACAAATGCGCCGCTTTAAAACGATATGTGTAAGTTATTGTGAAAAGCGCAATTTAACTCGATTTACTTTATATTATAAATATTGTTAATTAATCACATAATACTTATTTCAATGGATTCATTATTCATAGTATCAAGTTAATTTTCTCACCCATCTGTGTATTAATTTTGTGTTATATATTCTCTATGTAGTAGTCTAGACCTATTCCTATAAGCTCAGAGATATTTAGAATAAGCTGATATGCTTAATAGAAAATGTCTGTTACTTCTTTTTATTTTTTAAAGTAAGATGATTACTTTGTGGTACCTCTAAAGCAGTGGCGTAACTTTGTTTTAAAAAAGTGGGTGGGACAGGAATGTGTGTGTCGGGGGGGAGGGTATTGTAATTGTATCATTACAATAATAAATGCACAAAATTCGACATAGACCTCATGTTTAATATGATAGTTTCGTCCTTACATTTACTATAATACGATATTTTGTTAGTCTGGAAAGTATTTACATTTGCCAATAAATCGGCGATTAGTATTGAATTGTCCTGATGGACGAGGGGTAAAGTTTTTGTTCAGCGTGCCAGAGGTTCTGGGTTCTAATCCGGCCTCGTGTAATTTATTTTATTTTTTTCTCATTAGATGTTCATCAGTGATTGTATATCAAGAGCAGGGACACGTTTATGTGCATTTTTGTTGGGTGATTTAACCGGAACGAATAGAATCTCCGGCCGATAGATTGAAGCGCTCGTCCGTGTGAACACTGCGCACGAGCGCCAAGAGAACACTGTTGCGCCACTGATAACAGCAGCAACGAGCACTCAACATGATTTCAAAAACAACACATCCCAGCGCCTGATCGCCCATTATTTAACACAGCGAACAAATTGCTAATCAACTGGAGATGTTTCTTTTATATTAGTATACATCCGTGCCGCGAGATGTTTCAAAAAGTGGTGGGGACAATATCGACCCTGGCAAAAAGTGGTGGGGACATGTCCCACCCGCAAATTAAGCCTATGCTCTAAAGGAATGCAACTGTTTTGCATATCAATGGACTCAAAAGTCAGTCCATAAATCCACAAGAAATATGCATTATTGCTAGCTTTGGTGTCACTCCTCATAGTCCTCTTGCCACCCTATAAATAATTTCCAGATTTGTCCCTGGTCATGAATAGGCTATTTACAGACCTCTTTCACGCATGACGTGATGAACATCACTGCCCAGACGTCAGTCAAACTGAAGAAGTCTTTCTCATAGTAATATTTCTTCAGTTTGGAAACTGCATTTGTCCAGCTGACTTCAGGACCGCTGAGTCTCTTGATGATCTTGTCTTTCACGGTCTCTAGTTTGGTGGACCAGTCTGGTTCCTTATATAAGGAGGCCATACACCTTCAGAGGAACAACAAATGCTCTCATTTTTGACATTCAACCAAGTGTGTGTGTGTGTGTGTGTCTCAGGGTTCGTACCAGGTGGATCCAGACACTCCGCTCAGATAAAGGACACAGTCCAGAAGACCTGTTTTCTGGAGCTGAACCAGGGATCCCAGCAAACCCACCATGGCTCTTTGTCCTCCTCCAGAACCCAGTAAGGCAATGTTTGGCACCTCATTCTGAAACACACACACACACACCATTCAAAGCATTTTATTTATTATAAACAAACGTTCTTCAAGTAACGTTAATTCAATGTTATCTGGTCTTTAATAATATTCTCAAAACGTTAGCATAAAAAAGTTATTTATACATCATTCATGGAGCGTTATTAATTTTCTAAAATGTTTAGTTAGATGTTTGTCTAACATTTTTAAATGCTACTACTTGCTTCAGAATGTTCAGAGATTGTTCAAAAGTAATGTTTCAATAATGTTTGCAAAATGTAATGTAAAAAAAAACTGGACGTTTTAAACATTCAGAAATTATAACATTTTCATAACTTAATGGGAATGTTAGCAAAAGATTCTTAGAACATATTTTTGTTTGCTGGGAGGGGTGTGCCCGAATATAAAATCCGTATTCGGAAAGGCACGGGAAAAAAAAAAAACAGTCTACGGATCCCAGAAAGGGACATGGTTAGTCGTTCGCTAGCAGGAGCCTGTTACTTTGTAGCACAACAGATTTCACTCACCACGTAAAGAGAGTAAGAAGAGATGGCTGATAGGACAATGGTGAATGGTTTGCAGTTTCTGAGCATCACTGACAAATATCTAATCTTGTGAAATGTGTAATAAGTACTGACGCTCCCTAGTATACACAGCACATGTGATTGCGAATCTCGAAAGTAAAAGCGCGCGCGCATTCAAAAGCGATTTCAGTACTCCGCATATTAACAGCAGCTTCCTGATGCTGACAAATTATTTACCTTATAATTACCCAACTATATAATTGTGAGAGAAAGCATATATATAGAAAGAAATATATTTTTTCCTCCCATCTCATGTGTATTCCCTTCAGGGGCTCCGTAGTACACGTCATTTCCTTTCCGAATATGGTATTCGGCTTCGGGCACATCCCTAAGTGCATTTTTTAATATTTAGACCAATTATATTATTGATTGCAATCAGGATGTGAAGAGAGTTTCAACCAGTACAACAAAAAGTGTTTATGAAAAACATAAAATTGCACATTGAATATTGAAATTTAATCCAGTCATAAAAACTAAATTTAGTATATAGCATGGAATGTCACGGAATTTGTCAATTTTTTGATGAATGAATAAAAAGCAGGGCCCTGATTTAACAATGGTGCGTACAGACAGATTTGTGCGTAGTGAGTGCGTAAGAACAGTTTCTTGCAAAGTGTGGGATTCACCAACTTGTACTTATACGTAAAAATGTGTGTAAATATAAGCACACCTCTGAGCATGCTTACGCAGCGAATCTAGTGGTAGAATAGCGGCACTACACATAAAAAAGCATTTAAGAGTGTCACAGTATGCAGGGCTCGACAGTAAGGACTGCCCGATGGCCCGGGGCCAGTGTAAATGATGATCGGGACAGTAGACGGAAAAGTCACTTGCCCGATCGGGCCAGTGTTGTAGGGGTGTGCATTATACAGTATCTCACAGAAGTGAGTACACCCCTCACATTTTTGTAACTATTTCATTATATCTTTTCATGTGACAACACTGAAGAAATGACACTTTGCTACAATGTAAAGTAGTGAGTGTACAGCTTGTATAACAGTGTAAATTTGCTGTTCCCTCAAAATAACTCAACACACAGCCATTAATGTCTAAACCGCTGGCCACAAAAGTGAGTACACCCCTAAGTGAAAATGTCCAAATTGGGCCCAATTAGCCATTTTCTCTCCCCGGTGTCATGTGACTCGTTAGTGTTACAAGGTCTCAGGTGTGAATGGGGAGCAGGTGTGTTAAATTTGGTGTTATCGCTCTCACTCTCTCATACTGGTCACTGGAAGTTCAACATGGCATCTCATGGCAAAGAACTCTCTGAGGATCTGAAAAAAAGAATTGTTGCTCTACATAAAGATGGCGTAGGCTATAAGAAGATTGCCAAGACCCTGAAACTGAGCTGCAGCACGGTGGCCAAGACCATACAGCGGTTTAACAGGACAGGTTCCACTCAGAACAGGCCTCGCCATGGTCGACCAAAGAAGTTGAGTATCATGTTGGCAGTATTCCAACATGATAATGACCCCAAACACACTTCCAAGACGACCACTGCCTTGCTAAAGAAGCTGAGGGTAAAGGCCAAGCATGTCTCCAGACCTAAACCCTATTGAGCATCTGTGGGGCATCCTCAAACGGAAGGTGGAGTAGCGCAAGGTCTCTAACATCCACCAGCTCCGTGATGTCGTCATGGAGGAGTGGAAGAGGACTCCAATGGCAACCTGTGAAGCTCTGGTGAACTCCATGCCCAAGAGGGTTAAGGCAGTGCTGGAAAATAATGGTGTCCACACAAAATATTGACACTTTGGGCCCAATTTGGACATTTTCACTTAGGGGTGTACTCACTTTTGTGGCCAGCGGTTTAGACATTAATGGCTGTGTGTTGAATTATTTTGAGGGGACAGCAAATTTACACTGTTATACAAGCTGTACACTCACTACTTTACATTGTAGCAAAGTGTCATTTCTTCAGTGTTGTCACATGAAAAGATATAATAAAATATTTACAAACATGTGAGGGGTGTACTCACTTCTGTGAGATACTGTATATTGTCTTTGATATCGTAATTGTTGATTTAACGATCTGTCATTATCGAGTATGTCCCTCACCTTACAAAAACCAAACAAAAACACATCCACTGAGTGCACGCATACACTACGTGATGTAGTTTAGTAGTTTAGACTAGTGCGCGTGCATATTTAGAGTGTACGTGATTTATTAAAATGCATTTAGAATGCCTCCAGAATTAAAGATAAGGGCCAAAAATGCCCCTGTATGTCTTTTATATTTATATAATTTAATATAGTTAACCAATATTACACGAAGAGCGCCATTTTTCTCTAACAAACTTATTTTGCCAATGAAAATAGTTTCAAACAAAGTCCACAGAATTGATTTGCGTCTGAGCAACACTTCCTGAATGAATCAACCGTTTGAATGAATCGGTTGAATCTCAGTGACTCGCTCATTAACACGGACTTGCTGCCACCTCATGATGGGTTAAATTTCATATTTAAAGTAGCCTGTCTTTTAATTTTATATATAATTTCAAATAACAGTATTTAATGTTTTATATTTTCAACATTTCAAAACATTATTTATGCATCTATAACTGCTCTTGACTGATTAACTTTAATAAAGTTTAATCTATAGACAGTTATATTATACATTAGATTACAGTTTCTGTACCTGAAAATCTCCTGTTTAAGCCTACATAAACCTGAAAAGCGCCATTTATTTCATTTGTTTGTTCTTTTGTGTTTATTTGTGTTATTACTTGTAATTTGATTATTTGTTCTTATTTTATTACTGTTTAGTAATATTTAAAATTTAAGTGAGTTAATCTAGTAGCTTTTGGTGTTATAACCTTATTTATTAAGGATACATGTATCAAAACAACGAAAACAATAGTTAGGTTTATTTTATAGGCCCATTTTCTTTTCTTTTACTTTATTCATTTTTTGTTGTGGGGCCAGTTTTGGCAGGGCAAGTAAAATTAACCACTGGCTCAACTGGGCCAGTAGAAAAAACTCCTTAGCGTTGAGCCCTGAGTATGCATTAAGCAATCCACATATGTCCTGTGTTTCCTTTAATTATAAAACACTCAATTTATAATTTGTCTAGTTTTAAACACGATGCGTAACTAGTGTCAAACCCTGTAAAAGACAGCTATGAAAAATGTTTGCAATGGCTTATCTTGCGTTATTGGAAGACTTGGCAAACAATGTTTTCTAATATTGTGCTGATCTGCTTGGCGAGAGTGCTCTCTTTGCCACTATAGAGACAGTGCACATTTAGGCCACGCCCACACCAGGGGGGAAAACAATCCAACCGTCTCCATTGACTTTGTATTGCGTGAGGCTGCCTCCTTGTCATTTCTGACTTATAACAAAAACAGAACAATGTCTAAAAGCTGCTGTGTGACAAAGTGTACAGCAAACAAACTAAAAAACCCAGAACTAAGTTTTTATAAGCTACCGAACCGTAAAAGCCAGCCTTTAAGGAGACGAAAGTGGATACAGGCAATAAGACGTGAAGCATCAGCAGGAAGAATGGGTAAATTTTGGGATCCTGACACTCAGTATGCCTCAGTAAGCCTACGTGTGCAGTAAACATTTTGTCACTGTTAAGTCAAATATCCAAATGTCAGTTTTATATATTATATTTATATTATATATATATATATATATATATAGTTGCTGATTACGTTACCCTCCAGTGGGCATAGTTCTCATAGTAATATGACATGTCGCGCTCTGTCTCAGTCGCCTGCATCCACTTTTTAGTCCTTTTAGTTACTTAAATGTTCGTTTTTTGGATCGACAGCTTATAAAAACTTCTGGGTTTTTGGTTCTGGGTTTTTTAGCTTGTTTTCTGTACACCTTGTCACAGCGCAGCTTTTAGACATTGTTCTGTTTTTTGTTATAAGTCAGAAATGACTAGAAGGCAGCCTCACGCAATACAAAGTCAATGGAGACGGTTGGATTGTTTTCCCCCCCCGGTGGGCGTGGTTTTCAGATTATGATGCGTGTCGCTCTGTCTGTGTTGCGCTGAGGAAAAAACACAATCACGTGATTTTTAAGGGAAGTGTTGTCACCATATATGGTTCATTGGAGGCGTTTCCAAATGCTAATGACCCGTGAACAGTGAACGAGCATGTTACTTACGCACATGTGGGATTTACCAACAATGATTGCTTACTCGTGTGCATAAAAACTGCGTGCGCACGTTTGATTAATACGGATTTTCTTGTACTTAGGCACATTCTAAATTTCATTCGTAGGACAAAATATAGAATCTTTTCTACACACTGTTGATAAATGAGGACCCTGGTCAGTCACTTAAATCAAATCATGATATAGACTAGTGTCTGTGAATATTAAACCGCAAATAGACTATTTAAATATGAATCCTGCAAGTCTGTGTGCCTCTGAAATGAATGATGTGGAAGCGCGGTTTCATTTACCTCACACACACATGCGCAATTTCAGCAACCGGTCAAAATAAAAGTTCGATTTAACTTGTGTTAGTGTTGAACAGTAGAATTTAGATAAATTAAATAAATCTTTTTAAGGAATAATCTCAGTTTTTCTTCCATGTTTTAATTTTAACAGTAAAGCTCTGTTGTGCAGCATTGTTTGACAAAAAAAGTTTAATTTCATGATTAACACTCTGGAGTCGGCGGTATCGCCGGCTATCCTCGGTTTTTTCTTACCAGTGTGAAACAGACTAAAAATACTCTATCAATTTTGGACATATCAATTAAGAGTTATATACCATTCTAATCTGTGAAATGTCTTCTTTTATTTGTGTACACTCAGAGTAAAAACAAAATGTTGTGCTTTTTGCAAAATAAAGAAATGTCAGGGCATGTCCAAACTTCTCCAGGGCCCCAAAAAATCCTCAGACCCCAAAGGGTTAAACGATAAATTAAATGGTATGCGTTCATTTGATTGCTAGAAAAGTTAAAATACGGAACAGAATTTCTGAAAAAACAAAACATTTCATAAAAATACTTTTTTTAATTAATACATTTTGTTGTTTTTAAGAATTCAATTAATTAGACATGCTTTTTGATTATTAAAATGTATTTAAACCATTAAATGGAATCTAGAAAATTAAAATATTAATTTTATTATTATTAAAAATAAAACAGAATTTGAGGGGAAAGAATAAAACCTATATCATAGGGCCCTAAAAAATGTATTTTTTTGTTAAACTTTTAATAAATTGTTGGTAAATTGGATAAGTTTCATTATTTCAATTAGTTAGACATGCTTTTTGATTACTAAAATTCAATTCAACCATTAAAATAGTCTAAAAAAAAATAAAACTGAAAAAAACGGAATCCATAAAAATTAAAGTGGTTTTCACCATACTTTACGGTGTTTTACTATAAATATATATAAATAGAAATTATGTAATGGTCAGGAATTTGTTGAGATAACGTTGAAGTGTAGTTAAAAACTTCATACGTTTCATTGTTATCTGCATGTGTGAAAGTGACGATGAACTAACATCACCTTGTACCGTTTAATCAATGCTATTAACATTGACGCATCAGTGCTGACTTAGCATTGTTTCAACAGTTGCTGCTATGAATGGCATAGTTCAAAAGAGTGAAATTGTTGTGACATGTGATGTTCATCGGCCACAGCACCATTCACAGGTCATCTCAGATATATGAAGTATAAAATAAGAAGCTTTACCTGACTGCACTGTATCTGAAGCTTCTTCAGGCTTTCTAGAACAGATTTTCTCCTTCCGTCTACAAACTCCTCCTCCTCCTTATTCAGAGAGGGTTCGATTCGCACCTTACCGCTGCAGCGACAGACAAACAGTCCTGAATGTAACTTATTTGATATTTAGATATTGAATATTCTAGATTTCAATGCAATTAAGTCTGCAGTTTATGTTGAACAGTTATTATCATAGTTAGACTTTAATTGTGTAAGTAATGTAGTACAAAACTTATTTTAATGCTTCCATGAATCTGAGCAGGATTACATACCTTTTCTGGGGTTTGGATGCGCTCATCTATAAAACAATAGAGTCCACATGCAAGTCAGTTTCTGTTATTTGAGATTATATATATATATATATATATATTATATGAAGAGTTTGATTCCAAAATGCTATAAATCCATTTTGATTAATTTGAGTAAAAATGTGTTTTCTTTACCAAGAAAGTGGCAAGATGAAAACCACTATTTTCTGTTTTAAACTTTCACATAGCATCTTTAGGTTATAATAACATTAAAAATTAAAATCCAGATTTTGATTTTCAAAGATTTATTATAAAAACTGATTATTTTTCCCCCAAAATGCAATAAATCCATGACACGTTTTTTTTTTTTTTTTTTTTCTCTATCAGATGTTTAGAATCAAAACTAGCAATGCCAGATTCGAGAATTAATCATTCTTGGTCAAACGGCTTTAAAAACTGTTCAGTTTTGGGGACTGTGACAGAAGTTTGATGCTGTCGTGGAACAAGCAACAGCCACCGGCATTTTTCCTCCTCCTGAGTGCCTCATCTTCTTAATCTCCTCACGTAAATGATTAGATTTCGATGGCTTATGTTTCTTACTCACTGCAGAAACACCACATGTTCATCAATGTCGTCAAAATTATTCATTTTTCTGCCTTTGTTGATCACAAAGTACAAAGTAGATAAGGAAAACTAGGAAGCGGGTGTTTTCAGAGCGCCGCCATTACTGTTTACAGTGCGTGGAATGGTGCGCTGTGATTGGCCGAGCAGATATATCGCGTTCTGCAGAGAAGGGAGATTGGCGTTTTTCGGTTTGGAAAGAAGGGAGAAAATATGACAGAATAACACGGCGGATATCGCATTTTAAGTAAAATTATAAAATGACTTACCGACCAGATACAATACTGTTTTTTTTTTAAATGGTGTTTATCGCGTTTTGGAACCAAACTCTTCATATACACTGCCTCCAAAAGTTTAGAAACGCCCTAGAAAAGTGGGGTTTTGGACAATATTGGCAGGAATCCTTTTAATTTGTGATAATTTTGCACTGATAAGGGACAACACAAACTACAAAAATATATTTTATTGCATAAACAGCTTATACATAGAAAAAACTTAATTTTCAATTCATCAAAATATCCACCATTAGCAGCTATCTGACCTAAACTGGGTTCTAATTGGTTCATTGTATTCTAAACTTAATTGCCAATCAATTGTTGAAGCTATTAAGGTGTGCTGACCCCAAAAATCTTTTACAAACCTGGGCCAAGTTTAAACCAGTAACCAGGCATCACAGCTGGCAAAGGGGCATGTCTGACTTTGACATGTATATATTGCATTATTATGTAAAAATGAAAAGTCAAGTTACTTTAATGTATTTGCACCAAAAAATGATAAGGATTTATGCTGATATTGTCCAAACTTTTGGAGGGTAGTGTATATACTGTCTATAATACAGCTGATTGTTTCAGATGTCATGCAAATTTACATCCTTATAGTTTTTATTCTAATAGAGTCAGATAAATAAAATGTAAGGATCAAATAGCAGCACTGTAAAAAGTTTTTTTTTTT